>NC_090182.1:31105546-31190546 GCF_024679245.1 Pseudorasbora parva
TGGACGAGTTTTTTTTTTTTTTTTTTTTTTGGTGGTTGCCAGGTGGTTGGGTGATTGGGCTTGACCCCTTAATTCCAGCGAAAGGATATCTTAATGCTTCAGCATATCAAGACATGTTGGAAAATGTCATGCTCCCAATTTTGTGGGAACGTGACTTTTCCTGTCCCAAAACATTTGGCAATATATTGTATTTATGTACTTAGTCTTAAGACTCTAAACGTTAGTTTCTGAGATTTAGCCATTGTGACAACTAGCCTAGGTTTATCCTAATATCACACACAGCAAGATATTTATACTTAACAAAAACTAAAACCATAAAAAATGTATAAAAATAGACATATTTAAAACCAAAACAATAACTTTTCAAAACGAGAAAAGATGCAACAAGAGTATTAAACCTTAAACAATAAAAACATTTTTTTTCAAAATAGGATCTCATGTGATACTAAAATAACACTGACACACAGCTTATGCAGCTGACAAGAAGGATACATAATTGAAATAACTGAAATAAGTGAAATGATATTTTTGTATGTGTGTTTTTGTAGCTATATTTAGTTCATATGCTGTAGATTTCAGAAAATTATTTAAAATAGTGTTCCTCGCTAAAGGACACGTTTGCAAAATACTGCGCATAATGGTAAATTGTGGACTAAATTAATTAAGTCCATGTGATAGTGACAATTTCTCTGCTTTTCAAGTTCATTCGACACTCCATAAGTCCTTCCTATAATTCTTGTCAGCCTTTATCTCAGCAAACATCAAAATCCCTATACAAAAAAGGAGAAAATGAGCTATTGATTTTTGCACAAACACTTTTTTTTCTACTTTCTTCTTTCTCCCCACAGCATTATCATTCGAGAGTCTAATTGAAGGTCAGAGTAGGTTTCCTTGTCAAATTCAGCTTCCTGACCGTCAGCCTGGCTCACAACAAAATGAATGATCTTGGTTTATGCATTCTCCGAATAGAAATCTCAGGCAGTTTCCACAAAGAGATATTCTCTTACCCTCGCCTCTGTGGGGGTAGTTAACAATACGTCAGACTGGCTGAGAATTCAGCTTTATTAAAAGTAATTTGTGTGCCTGTCAAGAATAATAAAACTGTTCATTTTTACTGTACTCCAGAATATGTACCATCCTGGTGAATGTCTGAAGAGGCCTCATTGGCAAATAATGTCACACGTCAAGAAGGATTGCTAATGATTTGTCTTAATAGAAAGAGGTGGCTTTCCTCACCCACACATCAGTCAATACAGAAATAAAATTGATTCACAATTGTCGGTTTAACAGGACAATTCACCTATTTTCTGGCTGTGGTTATCAGCCTGTCTGAGGCCTATTCATGCATAAATCCAGGCTTAGTTGTCTGCTAATATACAGAACGGAAAAACACAGACCATTCAATAAGATATAAGATGTTTATAAGTAGAGCTGTCCATTAAATACATTAATTAAGCAATCATGATGTCTTTGAAATATTTTAATTTGAGTTCTTTTCTAAGCAAATTCAGATAATGTGTAATGTGTGATTTACAAATCAGCATATCATGTAATTAATACGATTACATTCTTAATCGATTGACAGCCCTACTTATAAGTCATAAAATAATAGCACTGTTTATATATAAATATATATAACCTCACTTTTTTCTCAAGGTTGGCTTTGAATTTATTGGCAGTCTCATAGAGAAGCGCATGGTAAGTGAACTATTAGTATTAAAATCATACGTCTTTTTATGAACTTGACATATTTGATGCGAGTGTACGTTTGACTCAATGTTGTCAGCCAAGTCATTGCCAAGAAAATGCTGTTTAAGTATAAAATGGAGCATAATGCAACTTCTGGCACCCGCACAATGAAGCTTTGCCAAACACCTTGTGCAGCAGTGCTATGCTTTTCATTAAAAAAGTACTCTACTGAGAATGGACAGATTGTTCCATTACCAAGGAGACTCCTGCAAAAACCACGACTGAAGCAATCAACGGATGCAAGCGCCCACCTTGTGATAGTGTCAAACAGGTGAGACAATGTACTGCAGGTGGACATTCTCTGAGGGAAATCTGGTGATTCAGACAAACAGATGGTTTACACTTTAAAATAAAAAAAATAAAAAATAAAAAAAAGACAGACAACATATTGGGACATACTGGAACTCAGATTTCAAACATAACTTTTTGTAAAGGTTTTACCAAGTTGTAAGGGATAATGTACACCCAGATTATTATCGCGGAGGGTCCTTGCGTCACTTTAAATGGGTTTATTCTGCGATAACAACCAGCTGGTTGACTTATCTTATCACATGACTAAAAGTAAATTAAAACCAAAATATTGTCTTGATTTTAAATATTTTATTAGCTCTTACGCAAAGCTTCTGCAAAGTAAAACAGTTCCAAAATGATTTAAGCCTTACTCTATTGCTGAAAAGATGTGCTTATTTTACCATATATCTATTGAATTGAAAGCTGAAAGGGATAGTTCAACCAAAAATGAATAAAGATTTACTAACCCTCAAGTCATCCTAGGTGTATATGACATTCCTCTATCAGACGAATAAAATTGAAGTTGTATTTCTGCTAATCCAAGCTTTATAATGGCAGTAAGTTAGCTGTTGCTTTTTGAAGTCCATAAAAAATGAATCTGTCCGTCAAATAATGTGCTCCGGGGGGTTAATAAAAACTTCTGAAGTGTATCGATGAGTTTGTGTACGAAAAAACCCCCCAAAGAAATATAATATAAATAATATAAATAAATATATATGTGTGTGTGTGTGTGTGTGTGTGTGTGTGTGTGTGTGTGTGTGTGTGTGTGTGTGTGTGTGTGTGTGTGTGTGTGTGTGTGTGTGTGTGTGTGTGTGTGTGTGTGTGTGTGTGTGTGTGTGTGTGTGTGTGTGTGTGTGTGTGTGTGTGTGTGTGTGTGTGTGTACTTGTCTACCTATCTAACAGGGGACCTTGGCGTCGTTACACACTCACCAACAGGGGACCTCTGAGCCAAGAGGGGACATTTTTCAAGTCCCCTGTTGGTCATGCTTTAAATCATGTGAAAATGAAGTAAAAAACTAAAGAAATGCTCTGGTGATTTTTTAAATGTTTGACCAAGTAAGGACCTACAGGTGTGTGTGTTTAAATCATGTTAAAATCAAGAAACAACACTCTGGTGAATTTTTAAAAATTTTGACCAAGAGGGGACCTAAGAGTGTGTGAGTGTTTAAGGCCATGCTCAGCAGCTCCCCTGTAGGCTGGAGCAGGAACTGTAATAGCCCTTAAACACACGTCGTTCACACACACACACACACTCCTCTATTGTTTGAATGGCCTGCTGTCCTCTGACTCTAGAGCTGCTGTTTAACAGGCTGCTTACTAAAGGAACAAACATTATATAGATTATATCTCTTTACTAAATACCCTGACTAGTTTCAAACTTTGCATTACTTTAAAATTAAATACTACAGGATCCAAGAAAAAACGATTAAAAAATCTAAACAACCAGGATGTAATTAGAAATACATCTGCCATCAAAATGTGTGTGTCCTCAGTTTCTACAAATAAATATAGTAAATACCATCCATCATGGCCGTGGAGAGACCGTAAAACTTTATTAAATTATTAAGGGATCTCATTCAATGCTTTTGTAAACATTTTTTGTTTCTGTGTATATATATAATATATATATATATATATATATATATATATATATATATATATATATATATATATATATATATATATATATATATATATATATATATATATATATATATATATATATAACATTTTAATGACAGTGGCCTTATTCAATTATTGAAAAATAATGCATTATTTTATTTATATAAAAAAAAAAGGTATGGTAAATGGGACTAACTTTGCATCTAAAGTTCTTTTAAACAAGTGTTAACATAGACATTATTAAAAACATTTTATTTTAGCCAAGTATTTGTAAAAATAATGTGTGACTTTTGGCCCATATAAAAGGCCCATCTTACCACCTTTTACATTTATGAGCTTTTTAAACTAACCACTTTTGATTTATTTATGTTTAACAAAATGATTCAGGTCCCCTGTTAGATAGTAAATCATGACGCCTGTGTGTTTGCTGTGACATTTCTTATCATCACAAACACACTGTAAAGATTTAGAGTTTTTACAGCAATACCTGAGTTTAAAGGGTTAAATCAAGCAGAAATAGCTCTCTAATGTATTAATTGCAGGTCATTATTGAATAGTGATTACGTTACACACACACTGACTCAGGTCCCCTGTTAGATAGTAAATCACGACGCCTGTGTGTTTGCTGTGTCATTTCTTATCATCACAAACACACTGCAAAGATTTAGAGTTTTTACAGCAATACCTGAGTTTAAAGGGTTAAATCAAGCAGAAATAGCTCTCTAATGTATTAATTGCAGGTCATTATTGAATAGTGATTACGTTGCACACACACTGACTCAGGTCCCCTGTTAGATAGTAAATCACGACGCCTGTGTGTTTGCTGTGACATTTCTTATCATCACAAACACACTGCAAAGATTTAGAGTTTTTACAGCAATAACTGAGTTTAAAGGGTTAAATCAAGCAGAGATAGCTCTCTAATGCATTAATTGCAGGTAATTATTGAATAGTGATTACGTTACACACACACTGACTCAGGTCCCCTGTTAGATAGTAAATCACGACGCCTGTGTGTTTGCTGTGACATTTCTTATCATCATAAACACACTGCAAAGATTTAGAGTTTTTACAGCAATACCTGAGTTTAAAGGGTTAAATCAAGCAGAAAAAGTTCTCTAATGTATTAATTGCAGGTCATTATTGAATAGTGATTACGTTACACACACAATGACTCAGGTCCCCTGTTAGATAGTAAATCACGACGCCTGTGTGTTTGCTGTGACATTTCTTAGCATCACAAACACACTGCAAAGATTTAGAGTTTTTACAGCAATACCTGAGTTTAAAGGGTTAAATCAAGCAGAGATAGCTCTCTAATGTATTAATTGCAGGTCATTATTGAATAGTGATTACGTTACACACACACACTCACTCAGGTCCCCTGTTAGATAGTAAATCACGACGCCTGTGTGTTTGCTGTGACATTTCTTATCATCATGAACACACTGCAAAGATTTAGAGTTTTTACAGCTATTCCTGAGTTTAAAGGGTTAAATCAAGCAGAAATAGCTCTCTAATGTATTAATTGCAGGTCATTATTGAATAATGAATATGTTACACACACACACTGAGTCGAGTCCCGTTAGATAGTAAATCACGACGCCTGTGTGTTTGCTGTGACATTTCTTATCATCACAAACACACTGCAAAGATTTAGAGTTTTTACAGCAATACCTGAGTTTAAAGGGTTAAATCAAGCAGAAATAGCTCTCTAATGCATTAATTGCAGGTCATTATTGAATAGTGATTACGTTACACACACACACTGACTCAGGTCCCCTGTTAGATAGTAAATCACGACGCCTGTGTGTTTGCTGTGACATTTCTTATCATCATAAACACACTACAAAGATTTAGAGTTTTTACAGCAATACCTGAGTTTAAAGGGTTAAATCAAGCAGAAATAGCTCTCTAATGTATTAATTGCAGGTCATTATTGAATAGTGATTACGTTACACACACACTGACTCAGGTCCCCTGTTAGATAGTAAATCACGACGCCTGTGTGTTTGCTGTGACATTTCTTGTTGTCATAAACACACTGCAAAGATTTAGAGGTTTTACAGCAATACCTGAGTTTAAAGGGTTAAATCAAGCAGAAATAGCTCTCTAATGCATTAATTGCAGGTCATTATTGAATAGTGATTACGTTACACACACACACTGACTCAGGTCCCCTGTTAGATAGTAAATCACGACGCCTGTGTTTTTGCTGTGACATTTCTTATCATCATAAACACACTACAAAGATTTAGAGTTTTTACAGCAATACCTGAGTTTAAAGGGTTAAATCAAGCAGAAATAGCTCTCTAATGTATTAATTGCAGGTCATTATTGAATAGTGATTACGTTACACACACACACTCACTCAGGTCCCCTGTTAGATAGTAAATCACGACGCCTGTGTGTTTGCTGTGACATTTCTTGTTGTCATAAACACACTGCAAAGATTTAGAGTTTTTACAGCTATTCCTGAGTTTAAAGGGTTAAATCAAGCAGAGATAGCTCTCTAATGTATTAATTGCCGGTCATTATTGAATAGTGATTACATTACACACAAACTGACTCAGGTCCCCTGTTAGATAGTAAATCACGACGCCTCTGTGTTTGCTGTGACATTTCTTATCATCACAAACACTCTGCACAGATTTAGAGTTTTTACAGCAATACCTGAGTTTAAAGGGTTAAATCAAGCAGAAATAGCTCTCTAATGTATTAATTGCAGGTCATTATTGGATAGTAATTACGTTACACACACACACTGACTCGAGTCCCCTGTTAGATAGTAAATCACGACGCCTGTGTGTTTGCTGTGACATTTCTTATCATCACAAACACACTGCAAAGATTTAGAGTTTTTACAGCAATACCTGAGCTTAAAGGGTTAAATCAAGCAGAAATAGCTCTCTAATGTATTAATTGCAGGTCATTATTGAATAGTGATTACGTTACACACACACTGACTCAGGTCCCCTGTTAGATAGTAAATCACGACGCCTGTGTGTTTGCTGTGACATTTCTTATCATCACAAACACACTGCAAAGATTTAGAGTTTTTACAGCAATAACTGAGTTTAAAGGGTTAAATCAAGCAGAAATAGCTCTCTAATGTATTAATTGCAGGTCATTATTGAATAGTGATTACGTTACACACACACACTGACTCAGGTCCCCTGTTAGATAGTAAATCACGACGCCTGTGTGTTTGCTGTGACATTTCTTATCATCATAAACACACTGTAAAGATTTAGAGTTTTTACAGCAATAACTGAGTTTAAAGGGTTAAATCAAGCAGAAATAGCTCTCTAATGTATTAATTGCAGGTCATTATTGAATAGTGATTACGTTACACACACACACTGACTCAGGTCCCCTGTTAGATAGTAAATCACAACGCCTGTGTGTTTGCTGTGACATTTCTTATCATCATAAACACACTACAAAGATTTAGAGTTTTTACAGCAATACCTGAGTTTAAAGGGTAAATCAAGCAGAAATAGCTCTGTAATGTATTAATTGCAGGTCATTATTGAATAGTGATTACGTTACACACACACACTCACTCAGGTCCCCTGTTAGATAGTAAATCACGACGCCTGTGTGTTTGCTGTGACATTTCTTATCATCACAAACAAACTGTAAAGATTTAGAGTTTTTACAGCAATACCTGAGTTTAAAGGGTTAAATCAAGCAGAGATAGCTCTCTAATGTATTAATTGCAGGTCATTATTGAATAGTGATTACGTTACACACACACTGACTCAGGTCCCCTGTTAGATAGTAAATCACGACGCCTGTGTGTTTGCTGTGACATTTCTTATCATCACAAACACACTGCACAGATTTAGAGTTTTTACAGCAATACCTGAGTTTAAAGGGTTAAATCAAGCAGAAATAGCTCTCTAATGTATTAATTGCAGGTCATTATTGGATAGTAATTACGTTACACACACACTGACTCAGGTCCCCTGTTAGATAGTAAATCACGACGCCTGTGTGTTTGCTGTGACATTTCTTATCATCACAAACACACTGCAAAGATTTAGAGTTTTTACAGCAATACCTGAGCTTAAAGGGTTAAATCAAGCAGAAATAGCTCTCTAATGTATTAATCGCAGGTCATTATTGAATAGTGATTACGTTACACACACACACTGACTCAGGTCCCCTGTTAGATAGTAAATCACGACGCCTGTGTGTTTGCTGTGACATTTCTTATCATCATAAAAACACTGTAAAGATTTAGAGTTTTTACAGCAATAACTGAGTTTAAAGGGTTAAATCAAGCAGAAATAGCTCTCTAATGTATTAAATGCAGGTCATTATTGAATAGTGATTACGTTACACACACACTGACTCAGGTCCCCTGTTAGATAGTAAATCACGACGCCTGTGTGTTTCTCTCCTCAACCCCCACAACCCCCCACTCACAATTTACATTTCAATAAGGGAGACTTGAAAAACCAGTTTGTGAACCACAGGCCAATAGAGCTCAATATACCAATGTGGCAGAACCCTTCTCAAATAAACTAGAGAAGATGCTGGGATTTGCCCTGCCAAATTAAACTAAATTACAGTTTTTACAATCGCTAGACCACATTTCTCAATACTTTGGTCATTTTCAAAACTTGTTCTCCAAACCAACTTTCTGCTTCACATCAGTTATTTCACATTCAAAATCCACAAAAACTAACAAAACACTTAATTCATGTCTCAAATCAAGTGCCAATGATCCACAGTTTAGCTTGCACAGACTGAAGTTGTGATCACTCTGTGAAGAGTTTTGAAAAAGTGACCAACATTTGTTTGACAAATTTGAGAGTGCCAGAGACTTTGACTAAGGAGAATATTCTGAGCACAGTGTGTGATGTCATTGAGATCTTTTATGAAACTTTTTAGAGGTGACAAAAGTGAGAGTTCCAGAGTATCTAGCTGAAGAGAAAAGTCTGAGCACAGCATGCGATACTGTTGAGATCCCTTCTGAAACTTTAGAGGAGACGCATATGAGCAATCCAGTCTCTCTAGCCAAGGAGACAAATCAGAGCATAGTATGTGATGTTGTTGAGATCTCTTATGAAACTTTAGTGGAGATAAACATGAGAGAATGTCATTTTTTGTCTCAGTATAAACATGTGAGAAGCAGGAGACTTAGCCTATGTCTCAATTTGATGTTCACTTGATCTCATTTCTGTCTAGGAGAAAGATGTGAGTTGAGAAGGAGATCTCAGGTTTGATTTTCCTTTCCTCTAGGTTGGCCTTTGGTTCACAAACTGGGTTTTTAGGGCCCTATAAAATCCGTTTTATTTTTTCCCAAATTCCGTTTTTTCCGTTTTAATTTTTGCAGATTCCTTTTTTTCCGTTAAAATGTTTGGTAATTCAGTTTTTTAACCCTTTACTGTAATTTTGGTGAAAAAAGAGTTTGCTTTTAATGTTAATATAATACAACATAAAACAAAAAATAGGAATGACCTTAAATTTATCGAGGTAACAAACATCACATTTACTTTTTAGGACAAATATGATATTTAACATAACACTGCACTTCAAATACTTCAAATATTAATGGTTATTAGCTTTAAACATTCCGGTAAAATAAATTATAATAGTTTATATAAGTTAAAATGAAAGTGCTCCATTAGCTTTTTCTTTCAAGTAATTTTTTTTTAAAGAACTAAAAAAAAGAATCATAAGAATCATCTTTTACATACAGTACTATTAAGTACTCTTAAGTAAAACATTTAAATTTGAAAATTAACATAAAAAAAAAACATTGCACCATGAAATCATGTAGTGAATTGTTCTGTGTGTTTAACAATCACCATTATGATATCCAGAGCTGTGAAAAATAAAAATACAGGAAAACACAACACTGCCTGAAGTTTTTTCCCCCAACTTCAAAGGCCCCTTTAAATGATTAAAACTAGATGCTTAATTTTAACTTTAAGGTTACTTATCATGTAAACTACCCATATAGAGCATGTTAAATGCATGTTTGGAACAGACTAACAGAGGGGAAAACGGTCGCATTTGCAGCAGATATGCATTGCTGCCTAATGTGCACATTATAAATCAAAGCACGAGATGACAGGGGTCGAGCAGAACACCGGAAAATCTGACAGAATGGACAATATTTGTCTGTCTGTGCAATACACGAGCGCGGCTCACGCTCTCCAGACGCAAAGCTTCTGCGCCGCCAGCGCATGCAGTGTAAAACCGCCGTTAGCGGCGAGTTTCTTAACTTTTTCGCTGCCGAAAGCAGAGCCGTGGAGACCAACTTCGCCATACTTTCATTGTTTTGAAGGGCGAGCTGAAATGACGGGAGGGGTTGTGTCGCGAAGATTTGCTTCCCCCGGTCTGCACTTTCCTCAGACATACGTTCTCCACCCACACGACACAGAATTTCATTACAAATATGTAAAATTCCGGGTAAATCTGCGTTAACACCAGATTCCGCGTTTATATGCCAATTCCGCGATTCCGTCCGCGATTCCGTGATCGCGGAAATTATAGGGCCCTAGGTTTTCAAGTCTTCCCTTATTTATTATTATTAAAATGTAAATTGTGTGGGGGGTTGTGTGGATCTACTGTGTTTGTGGGCCCAGTTTACAGCAGTTAGTTCACCTACAAATGAAAATTAGCCCATGATTTACTCACCCTCAAGTCATCCCAAGTGTATATGACATTCTTTTTTCAAATGAATAAAATCTGAGTTATTTAAATTTATATTAAAAAAGTCCTGGCTCTTCCCAGCTTTAAAATGCCAGTGCCTTGTCGGTCCATAAAAGTGCATCTAACCATCATATAACTGATCCACACAGTAACTGATCCATAGACTAAAATACTAGCTTTCGGTTTTCAGTGCCACACGAATCACATTGCGCTTAAAGGACAACTCCGGTGAGAAATGACCCTAGGGGTAATTAACAGATGGTTAGCGAGTAGATCGTTCTCTGGGATGCGGTTTCATGAAAATCGAATTTAAAGAGTTTTATCTCTAAACACAGATTAGCTTATAATGTTTGTCTATGGGGCATGGAATAAGTGAAATTAAATCGCTAGTTAATACGACTAACAAGGCTCAAAATAACCTCACACTAACACGGCAGCATAATGAGGATCCCTACATGCAAACCGAAGCATTGAGAACTTGTTAGAGTACAAACGGTTTAATAAGAAGATACATTCTAAAGACAGTACATTACACGTTTACAGACTGCAGCCATCTTGGAAAACAGTCTCGACTAGTCGAGACACGAACGCTGTGCTAAGTGAGCTGATTGATAGGAATTAAGTTTGTGAAATCTAATTACATGGACTTTTTTTTCTTTTTTTTTCTCCACTGCGTTCAGTGCTTTCTTCCGGAAACAATGGCCCATATGAGATTCCAAGTCACAGTTCATCACTTAGCACAGCGTTCGTCACTCAAATCTGTTTTTAGAGATAAAACTCTTTACACTTGATTTCCATGAAAACGCATCCCAGAGAACGATCTACTCGGTAACCACCGTCTGTTAATTACCCCAAGGGTCATTTCTCACCGGAGTTGTCCTTTAAAGAGTAACCCTTCTTCACCCATGAATCCTTGACGTATGTGCACTGACAAACACTGAAGAGAGAAGATAGAGCTAAACAAAACTTAGCGTCAGGGGTTACTCTTTTCATAATAACACTAAAACACAATTTCTTTCAATAAAAATAGTTTGTTTAGTCTATAAAGTTTAAAATATGGACATTGTTCTTACACAAACGTGCCACTTTGCTTCAGAAGGCTCTTCATTACTGCGTGCTATATGGGTGAACACCTAAAGCACACGCCCCAAAAGCTGTATCTCTGACAGTCCACGAATGCTAAACTAAAATGCTAAAATTAATACAAAATTATTTTTTTTTAAATTGGAAGTATCCCAGTAAACATAGTTGCTTATGTCATAGTAGGTTCAGTTAAGTGAACATACACTTTGAGAAAAAGTAACTTTAAAATTATTAACTTATTAAAAAAATATATATATATATATATATATTTTTTTTTTTTATTATTATTTTTTTTTACAGTGAGGACAATACAGTGTTATATTACAACTACTGACAGACCGTCCTGAAAAGCACTGTTTATTTCATGTGTATCATATCTTTTGTATTTATTTGTGCTTTCACTTGTAATGTGTTTGGGCTAGTGGTTTAGATGTGCTCTTGAAATTGGAATAGAGAATAGTGTGTGTTGAGATTGCTGCTCAACCCCCCACCAGTAATTTACATTTCAATGCATGAAGACTCTCACAGATGAGACACAGAACCTCACTACTGTTACCTGTGTCCTAGACCAAATACACTGCCAAAAATAAATTGAAATTACATGATGAAATGAAATTACAATCGCTAGGACACATTTCCCAATATTTAGGAGAACTGAGTGAGGAGTTTATAAATTTGCTAACCAACTTTCAGCTTCACAGCAGTTAATTTTACTTTTACAAATCAACTCATTCTTCCAGAGCACTAGCAGCGCAGGTTTACATCAACACTAACATCATGAACATTATACAATTAAAATGTCTTTACAAAACTAGAATGACACTCTCTGCTGCTTATAATTCACTGCATGCTTACATTACAGTACAACATTATTCCTAAGTTTCCTCTTTTGAATGGATGGTAATGGCCTAACACTTGTGTTGGTGTTCAGTTTCATCAAAGTTGCTTTGATAGTGTTTGATTTTTTTAGCAGTATAAATTGCATTACAGTATTACTGTATACATGTTGTAAATTGCTGTCTCATTCAGTTTTGTATTATGTTATTGTTTTGTCCATAAGTTAAACACTTTTGAAAACAGCATGTCAGGATGTGCAAATTGGCCTGTAGAACAAAGATTTGATTGTGTTTGTGTCAAAGTGAGAAAAGATTTCAGGTAAATTGAAAGATGTTGCCATTGAATGCATTTTTTGCTAAAGCAATGTTGATCCACAGTTAAGCTGTGATATAAAATGTTCTTTTACAAAACATTTCTCAATAATAAACACACTTTTTCAACTTTTTCAACTCTTCACACAGTGATCACAACTTCATTCTGAGCAAGCTAAACTGTGGATCATTGGCAATTGATTTGAGACATGAATTAAGTGTTTTGTTAGTTTTTGTGGATTTTGAATGTGAAATAACTGCTGTGAAGCAGAAAGTTGGTTTGGAGAACTGTGTGAAGGATTTTGAAAATGACCAAAGTATTGAGAAATGTGTCCTAGCGATTGTAAAAACTGTAATTTAGTTTAATTTGGCAGGGCAAATCCCAGCATCTTCTCTAGTTTATTTGAGAAGGGTTCTGCCACATTGGTATATTGAGCTCTATTGGCCTGTGGTTCACAAACTGGTTTTTCAAGTCTCCCTTATTGAAATGTAAATTGTGAGTGGGGGGTTGTGGGGGTTGAGGAGAGAAACACACAGGCGTCGTGATTTACTATCTAACAGGGGACCTGAGTCAGTGTGTGTGTAACGTAATCACTATTCAATAATGACCTGCATTTAATACATTAGAGAGCTATTTCTGCTTGATTTAACCCTTTAAACTCAGTTATTGCTGTAAAAACTCTAAATCTTTGCAGTGTGTTTGTGATGATAAGAAATGTCACAGCAAACACACAGGCGTCGTGATTTACTATCTAACAGGGGACCTGAGTCAGTGTGTGTGTAACGTAATCACTATTCAATAATAACCTGCAATTAATACATTAGAGAGCTATTTCTGCTTGATTTAACCCTTTAAACTCGGGTATTGCTGTAAAAACTCTAAATCTTTGCAGTGTGTTTGTGATGATAAGAAATGTCACAGCAAACACACAGGCGTCGTGATTTACTATCTAACAGGGGACCTGAGTCAGTGTGTGTGTGTAACATAATCACTATTCAATAATGACCTGCAATTAATACATTAGAGAGCTATTTCTGCTTGATTTAACCCTTTAAACTCAGGTATTGCTGTAAAAACTCTAAATCTTTGCAGTGTGTTTGTGATGATAAGAAATGTCACAGCAAACACACAGGCGTCGTGATTTACTATCTAACAGGGGACCTGAGTGAGTGTGTGTGTAACGTAATCACTATTCAATAATGACCTGCAATTAATGCATTAGAGAGCTATTTCTGCTTGATTTAACCCTTTAAACTCAGGTATTGCTGTAAAAACTCTTAATCTTTGCAGTGTGTTTGTGATGATAAGAAATGTCACAGCAAACACACAGGCGTCGTGATTTACTATCTAACAGGGGACCTGAGTCAGTGTGTGTGTGTATTGTAATCACTATTCAATAATGACCTGCAATTAATACATTAGAGAGCTATTTCTGCTTGATTTAACCCTTTAAACTCAGTTATTGCTGTAAAAACTCTAAATCTTTGCAGTGTGTTTGTGATGATAAGAAATGTCACAGCAAACACACAGGCGTCGTGATTTACTATCTAACAGGGGACCTGAGTCAGTGTGTGTGTGTAACGTAATCACTATTCAATAATGACCTGCAATTAATACATTAGAGAGCTATTTCTGCTTGATTTAACCCTTTAAACTCAGGTATTGCTGTAAAAACTCTAAATCTTTACAGTGTGTTTGTGATTATAAGAAATGTCACAGCAAACACACAGGCGTCGTGATTTACTATCTAACAGGGGACCTGAGTCAGTGTGTGTGTAACGTAATCACTATTCAATAATGACCTGCAATTAATACATTAGAGAGCTATTTCTGCTTGATTTAACCCTTTAAACTCAGGTATTGCTGTAAAAACTCTAAATCTTTGCAGAGTGTTTGTGATGATAAGAAATGTCACAGCAAACACACAGGCGTCGTGATTTACTATCTAACAGGGGACCTGAGTCAGTGTGTGTGTAACGTAATCACTATTCAATAATGACCTGCAATTAATACATTAGAGAGCTATTTCTGCTTGATTTAACCCTTTAAACTCAGGTATTGCTGTAAAAACTCTAAATCTTTGCAGTGTGTTTGTGATGATAAGAAATGTCACAGCAAACACAGAGGCGTCGTGATTTACTATCTAACAGGGGACCTGAGTCAGTGTGTGTGTGTAACGTAATCACTATTCAATAATGACCTGCAATTAATACATTAGAGAGCTATTTCTGCTTGATTTAACCCTTTAAACTCAGGTATTGCTGTAAAAACTCTAAATCTTTGCAGTGTGTTTGTGATTATAAGAAATGTCACAGCAAACACACAGGCGTCGTGATTTACTATCTAACAGGGGACCTGAGTCAGTGTGTGTGTAACGTAATCACTATTCAATAATGACCTGTAATATTCAATAATGTAAATACATTGGTGTACCTGACAATAATCTTAAATGAGAGATGTGGACTGATCATATACTGTAATTATGAAGACACAACAGAGAATGAATTTCTTAAAGAAATGACTTTTCTGTAATGTATTAGGTATTATGTCTAAGGTATATTGTGTTTGTGTGTGTGTGTGTGTGTGTGTGCCTATTGTGATACCAGATGCCTGTGTAAACAAGTTAACTTATTTTAATGTGTTGACTAACATACTAAAGCACAATAAGACTTGTGGACTAACTAAGTGTAGTGTGTTACTTGATGTTACATCTTGTAACTTTATTGCGACTGTGTAATAAATATATTTAAAAAATAAATTAAAGTATTAAAGTATATTTTAGGTTACAAATAAATACTTCTCAGTACATTCAAAAGAACACAGTTATTATAAAAAGACATATTATTACTTGACACATTATATAGTCTGTACGAAGCTTAACTGCATTTATGTTATTTATTTGTAAAGACATGTAATGGTGGAGATGTATGCCAAATGCATATATATATATATATATATATATATATATATATATATATATATATATATATATATATATATATATATATATATATATATAAAATGAAGACAGACTTGACTGCCAGCTCACTTCACATTCACACACAGCTCCACTGCAGACTAATGGAGGTCCCCTGTTGGATAGGTAGACATCGGTCACACACACACACACACAGCTCCATTAGAGTCTATGGAGGTCCCCTGTTGGATAGGTAGACATCATTCAGGTCCCCTCTTGGCATATTTAAAAAAAAATAAAAAAATGCTTATTTGAAGTTATATTATGAATAAGGACCTTAAAAGAAAATTTTGTATGTGATTTTTGTTTCTTCAAAATGACTAGAAACACAGGTCCCCTCTTGGATAGTGTAGAGTGATAGTCCCCTCTTGGTAATATAGACGTATGTGTGTGTGTGTGTGTGTGTGTGTGTGTGTGTGTGTGTGTGTGTGTGTGTGTGTGTGTGTGTGTGTGTGTGTGTGTGTGTGTTGTGTGTGTGTGTGTGTGTGTGTGTGTGTGTGTGTGTGTGTGTGTGTGTGTGTGTGTGTGTGTGTGTTACGGTGGGTGTGCAGATGCCAAGACGCAGGAGAGTGCAAGACTTCCAAACAAAAACGTTCTTTATTTACAAACTGGATTTCCAAAAACATCTACCACTTTACCAATAACTCAGAGACCATGGAGAAACATCTGTGATAACATTGAGACCGGAGAAAAAGACAGAGTGAAGACTAGGAACTTAAATACCAACACTGATGCCGGACTAACGAGGGGGAACAGGTGACACAGATAACGAGAACACCGCTTACAAAACTTAAAGGGATCCCCTGGTGTTGAGACTTGTATGGCTTAATATAACATAAATGATGTCTCTTACTGAATTATGTAGTAGAAAACCCATGAAAGATCTACGTTATTTAAAAAATCGATTTTATATTTGGACCATGGGCGGCGCCATTTTGTTTGTGTTCTAGGTTGATGACGTAGAGTGGTTGAACTCCTCAATCAGCTGGCGTTACCCGTAGCTATTTTTACCACAACGCAACTCGAAAATTGTTTCAGAGTTAAACAAAACAAATGAATTCCTTTGTAATTATACTTAAAACACACTCAAACATACATGTGCACACAAACTCACCTACACAAGTCACAAACAGATCGGCGGGCGCGCACACACACACCTGACTGCTCTGTCTCAATCGCATGCATCATCACCAAAACATATCCTGCCTCTCTTCCTCTCGTTACTTTATCCCATCGTCCTACCTAGATATTTCCCTCTGCTGGTCACATTAGGCATTATAGTTAATCTACTATCAACAGTCTATCTAGGGAACAGGATGTGTTGAACAGGATATCAACAAGGGAATAGATTGAGGGTTATGTATGCGCGCGCAGTGCGTGCGTGTGTGTGTGTGTTCGCGCCGATCTGTTGGGGTGTGTGTGTGTTCGCGCCGATCTGTTGGGGTGTGTGTGTGTGTGTGTGTGTGTGTGTGTGTGTGTTCGCGCCGATCTGTTGTGTGTGTGTGTGTGTGTGTGTGTGTGTGTACTAACATAAATGATGTTACGCACGCACGCACGCACACACACACACACACACGTGTGTGTGTGTGTGTGTGCGTGCGTGCGTGCGTGCGTGCGTGCGTGCGTGCGTGCGTGTGTGTGTGTGTGTGTGTGTGTTCGCGCCGATCTGTTGTGTGTGTGTGTTCGCGCCGATCTGTTGGGGTGTGTGTGTGTGTGTGTGTGTGTGTGTGTGTGTGTGTGTGTGTGTGTGTTCGCGCCGATCTGTTGGGGTGTGTGTGAGTCTGTGTGAGAGAGAGAGTTTGTGTGCACATGTATGTTTGAGTGCGTGAAGTCGGACAGCTGTTTGTAAATCGGCTTTACTCGTTATTGCGGTGGAACGTGAGACTGAATGACTGCACTCGAACATGTCCACTATGGTGTCGGACAACACTACAAATGTCCGTCCCTTCAAATAATGCCCTATTTAAGGGTATAGGGTCGATTTCGGATTCAGCCCCTGTCGTGGAGACTGAGCAGCCCAACATCTCGATTGAGACAGAGCCTGTCGTGTGCGCGCCCGCCGATCTGTTTGTGACTTGTGTAGGTGAGTTTGTGTGCACATGTATGTTTGAGTGTGTTTTAAGTATAATTACAAAGGAATTCATTTGTTTTGTTTAACTCTGAAACAATTTTCGAGTTGCGTTGTGGTAAAAATAGCTACGGGTAACGCCAGCTGATTGAGGAGTGCCACCATTCTACGTCATCAACCTAGAACGCAAACAAAATGGCGCCGCCCATGGTCCAAATATAAAATCGATTTTTAAAATAACGTAGATCTTTCATGGGTTGTCTACTACATAATTCAGTAAGAGACATCATTTATGTTATATTAAGCCATACAAGTCTCAACACCATGGGATCCCTTTAAGCCTAGTTCACACTGCCCGATTTTTGCCCTGATTTTGAGTCGCCGACAGGTTTTGTGAAATCGCCGACAAATGCCCGAGATCACAGGCAAATCGGTGCTCGTGCACGCGAGTGACAATCACGCAGTATGAATGATCAAAGACGCGATCAGAGAGAATCGCCGACGAGTCGCCGACGCCGGTGAGATATTTGGCATGCTAAAGCCTAGTTCAGACTGCACGATTTTCAAACTCGTCGGGTCACTGCTCTATTCACACTGCATGACTATCTGGGGTATCATTCAGTCACTGCTGTGTTCACACTGCACGATGGTTTGACGACAGAGGAGTTCACACTGCATGACTGAACAAGAGGAAGAATCGCCGACAACTCTCTCGCTCTCCGGTGTGCAAACTACGTTTCCCAAACACACGTGCGATGTGACAAGTAATCAAAAGCGAGATCACACGTGCGTCGCAGGAGTTTGAATCGCCGACAGGTCCAGATATTTAGCATGCCAAATATCTCACCGGCGTCGGCGACTCGTCGGCGATTCTCTCTGATCGCGTCTTTGATCATTCATACTGCGTGATTGTCACTCGCGTGCACGAGCACCGATTTGCCTGTGATCTCGGGCATTTGTCGGCGATTTCACAAAACCTGTCGGCGACTCAAAATCAGGGCAAAAATCGGGCAGTGTGAACTAGGCTTAAATATCTGGACCTGTCGGCGATTCAAACTCCTGCTGTGTGAACAGCGTTCTGACTGAAAATTACACCGACAGCCAATGAGAGAGTGAGATACAGGGCAGCAGGAGGTTCAGGGAGGAGTTATAAAGCAGAATTTCAGTATTTTAATAGATATATTTACAATTCTATCAAACAGAAACAAAGGCCAAACATTTGCACATCCAGCCACAGCAGCAGCACATTAAATAATTATTTATTTATTTACCTCAAACTGTCTTTGCAGAACAAAATCCTGGCTCCCTCTGTCTCTCCAACAATTTCTTCCGCCATAACCTTTTTTTCTTTTTCTCCACAAATCAGCGCACATACAATTTGAAGCAAACTTTGTGCAGTTTATCATTTTTAATAACAATTTCAAGTCTCGCGCGAGAACTCCGGTCTGACGCACGTGTGATCTCGCTTTTGATTACTTGTCACATCGCACGTGTGTTTGGGAAACGTAGTTTGCACACCGGAGAGCGAGAGAGTTGTCGGCGATTCTTCCTCTTGTTCAGTCATGCAGTGTGAACTCCTCTGTCGTCAAACCATCGTGCAGTGTGAACACAGCAGTGACTGAATGATACCCCAGATAGTCATGCAGTGTGAATAGAGCAGTGACCCGACGAGTTTGAAAATCGTGCAGTCTGAACTAGGCTTTACACGCACAGACCGGAAAACTAGAACAAAGGAACATGTGACAAAACAGAAACTAGGAAGAAACATGAGGAAAACACAGGAGACAAAGACTGGACATGTGACTATATATACACTGTAAAAAAGTGTATGTTCAATAAGTTATGACAACATATGCTTTTACATTGTTTTAACTCATCAAAATAAGTTAAGAAATGTTAAAGTTTTTTTTATTAGTTATACAAGATGTACCTCATTTTTTAAAGTCAGTTTAACATAATTTAAGTTGAAATAACTAAGATCTAAGTCGATTAAACTGCAAAAGTTCAAAATTGGCCTTTTTTACTGTGTGTGTGTATATATATATATATATATATACTTTATAAAGTAAAATTCCAGCCCATTGCCTTCCGTTGAAAAAGTGTGCCTTTTTCAATTCAAAATGTGTAAGTCTTTTCAACTGCAGAGGCACTTTCAACACTTTTCCCATAAAGTAAATACAAAATGCGATCGGCCGACACTTTTAAAAGTTTTAAATATGGATATTTTTATTACACAAACTCATCTATTCACTTCTGAAGGCCTTTATTAACCCCCCGGAGACATGGAGCACATTTTTTGGCGGATAAATGCCTTTTTTATGGACTTTAAAAACAGAGCTACAACTATTGCAATTAAAAAGCTTGAATTAGCCAAGACTTTTTCAAGGGTTACTTTAGTTATTTAGCATTAAGCTCTGTATTTAAACTGGGTCATTAATGTAGAAAAATGTCAAAATATTTCTGAATTTGGTGCCTTCTAGACTGAGAAAAGACAGAACATTTCTTTTTTGTTAATAAATGTAAAGACAACAACTCCCAGAATGCACTTGCTTTGCTGCCCTACAAGGCCACTCCCATCCCAAAGCAACCGCTAATGGATCACTTTGCCACCACGTTCATTTTCATATTATCAGTTCAGTTAGAGAACAGACACTACAATTAAAAAAACTGAACATGTCTGTTCAATAATATATATATATATATATATATATATATATATATATATATATATATATATATATATATATATATATATATATATATATATATATATGTGAGCATGCATTTACTCTTCTCACTTGAACAAAACGATTAATTATTCCTCAGATTTAATTGAAAAACATGCAAGCTCAGGATATTACGCAAACCTGCAATAATTAAATGTGAAAGAACACAAATATACTTTATGTATTTAATCTCACTTTATTAACCAATGTCTTTTCTGCTGACCAATTTAATCATACTAATAAGAAAACTATTTCTATAAACATAATATTAGTTTATTTCTCTTTTTTCTATTTAATTAAAGTGAGAGAGTTTAACTTTCTTCTCCTGTGTCCTATTCTTTTGTGATGCAGAAGCAGTACAGCTGAAAGGTTTGTTTGAGCTGTACCCTCTACTCTAAAAGGCGTGAATTTGCATTTCCCTCAGCTTGAGGCTAATTTATTTCAGTTTTAGTGTGAAAGGGCATTTACATTTACCAAAAAGTTTTTTTTTTTTTTAATTATTATTAAAAAACAAACAAGCAAGCCCCGCCTAGGTGAGAAACAGTAATGCAAAAGTAACAACACATTACCTTCCATAACAAGTAAAAAAGTAATTCAATTAAATTGTAATGCATTACTTTAAAAACTTACTTCCCCACAGAGATTGGAAGTAACAAAATACAAATACTTTGTTAATGTACTTAAGTGGAATTTTCTGGTATCAATACTTTGTATCACTATTATTTCTTTTAAAACTTTTTTCTTTCACTCCTTACATTTTTACACACATACACTTCTAACATTTTTAACCAGGCTTGTTACTTTAGTTTTAATATGTATTAGGTGGCATCTCTAATAAATCGGTTAGTCTTGACTGGCAAACACATTATTTTCGTTAGAGAAAAATATGACTCATGATATTGCAATTACATATATAATATATAAATACATATAAATATATATATATAAAGATATTCATGATGTAGTTATTTTGGTGCTAATTTTGATATTTGGGCAAGTTAGAAAGTAATTTTAAAGCTACACTGTGTAACTTTTTTAGCTTATTCTTAGCTAAAAACACTTAGTTCTTTCAAAAATAGATGTGCTCATTAATGTATATTTACTTCTTTCAAGTAATAAAGTATTCTCGTAAGTTTATAATGTGCCATTGAAAATACATATGGGTGAGGGGTTTGAATGCTGGTCGCCATGTTGCCCCTCCATCTTGAAAGTACATTAGCCAAAGAGGGACATACCCGTAAATTCAAGCTTCGCCTTTCGCGTTTTAACACTCGATGGCACCGTGTCAAATGTGAAGAGAAAGAATGCAGTGTTAATCTTGGACTAAATCAGCCACCGTAGGAGTAAAAATGAAATCAGAATTGAGAGGAACAGAAATTCACTGGATGGTCTTATACCTTTTCAGCACTAGATGGGGATATCTCAAAGTGTAGCTTTAAGATAAAATAATAGCATAATGTTATAAAATAATAGCATAATAACATAATGGTC
Organism: Pseudorasbora parva; assembly: GCF_024679245.1. Taxonomy (NCBI): domain Eukaryota; kingdom Metazoa; phylum Chordata; class Actinopteri; order Cypriniformes; family Gobionidae; genus Pseudorasbora; species Pseudorasbora parva. The sequence continues at coordinate 31,127,376 of NC_090182.1, forward strand.
ATAATGTAGTGCTTTAAATTTAACTGAAATAAATATGTGCAAACAAATTACAATGAGGTGCTTGTTTTGCAACAAGATGGAGACAGTTCTGGTGGGAGTGGAGTGCATTTAAAGTGCATTTTTGTTTAAAAAACAAAAACAAGCTTACACTACTTACATTTAAACACCACACCTACACTTGCATGTATTACCACTTCTATCTTCTTCTCGGTTTTTAGTGTATTTCTGTGGCAGAATTACAGCGCCACAAACTGGTCTGGCGTGTATACTACATCGTTTTGAGTCGTTTCAGTGATCTTGTGTGTACGCAGATTTTCTTGAAACGGGGGAAAAAAATATCTTAAACTCATCTCGTATACTTATTCGTACATTACTACCAGATCTGTTATCAATAAGCTTTTACATTATTCCTGGTTCAACCAGGCTGGTTGTGAGCAGTAGTGGAGGAAGTACTGAAGTACTACAACGACAATCCTACTTAGGTAAACGTAAAAAAAGTACTTGACTTTAAATGTAATTTAAGTATTAAAAGTAAAAGAGCTTGTATAACAATATATTTTCAATGTATTCTAATAATTAAAAAGAAGAAAACAGTATGGGCTGTGGCATTTTCATTAAGTAAGTTTTGGGTTAATGTAGGCTATTGTGCTTATCATGACATCTGTTGCCCAGTTTACATTCTGACTCACAATATCAGGGTGATCTGCAGAGTTAAATATCAATATTCAGAAGAAACATTTTCATCAGCTTTGATGTATTTAAATCTTCATATTTATCTTAAATATAGGATATGCTTCAGCTTTCCTTTTATATTCTTAAATTTTATCAATAAATAAGTTGCTTTGGATAAAAGCGTCTGCCAAATGCATAAATGTAATGTAAATGTAAATAAATTAAATTAGAATAACGCTATATAAAACACTATATAAATAATGTTATGAGATTGTTTTAAATATATATATTTTAATACAAATAAGAAACGTTGGAAAGAATGTTTAAACATGAAACTTAACTACCAGTAGGTGGCGGCAGGTCTTAATGAGTGAGTCATTGAGTCTGTTTGTTCAAAAGGTTGATTCGTTCATGAATGAGGCAGTCGTTTACGAACAGGTCATTGAATCTTTGATTCAACCGATTCATTCCAACACTGAATCATTCATTAACACACTATTGCTGTGAGATGCGTTGTGGAAATATGATCTGATCTTGGAAATATTTTTGCTGCTGTAATAGAACAAAAACAGTTTATATTGCATCTAAAATGTGACTCATTTTAATTAATTGTTTATGGAACTGTCATGATTATCCATGATGGTATTCAGGAAAACAGCCCTCTTGGCCATGTCAGGTGATGGTTTTTAACTGTATTACATGTTATAAAATATAAAAACCTTTACATTTTGAATATTTACCGCAGGATGTTACTCTGTGTGAGCGGCACTGGTTTGTTTCCATTTCTTCACGAGGGGCTGCACGATTGTCAACAGCACAACTGTGTTCATACAATATATATTATTATCCATTTATTATCCGAACAAGCCTTAATCTCGAGCCCTGAAACTGACCCGAAAATGTAACAAAAATGTAACAGAACGTTGTAGAAATGTAGTAAAGTGGAAAGTAAAAAATTTGCTGCAAAATGTAACGAATAAAAGTAAAAAGTATGCACTATTGATTCTACTTAAGTAAAGTAACAAAGTATTTGTATTATGTTACATTCCACCAATGGTTGTGAGTTAGCCTGGATGCCAGCCGAACTTAGCCCCGCCCACAATTTTTTTAGGTCGGGCAGTTCGGTCTGGCCTTGCTCCATAGAGGACTAATTATCCCCGAACAGAAACTGTTCGGACCAATAAAATCATCAGGGCGGGCTTTAGACGATGACGGATGATCAACAGTAACGTAATCATGCACGTCATCAAAGGGGCTTGGATTATATTTTTTCGAATCCTGAACGGAGATCTTGTTTGTATATGCATTCACCTTCACAATTGTTCTCAGAAATGATGATCATATTGGGTAAGTACTCTGTGTATTGTTTAATTATTTATTTATTTTTACAACACTGGCAAAGATCGTGTATTCCAGCCTGATTTCAGCGCGCGTGCAGACAGGGTTGCCAAGTTTTTAACAACAAAACCCGCCAACTACTAGCCCTAAACAATAGCTTCTTGGGGTGTTCTCTGGGGGGGAAAAATGGCGTTTGGGTGGCAAGGTTACCTGCTAAAATTCGCACTCATGGGTCTAAATATCACATAATAGCCGCTTCAACCCGCGACATAGAAAACAACCCGTGGGGAAAAAAACACAGACATGGCAATGCAGTGCAGTTGAACTATGTTGACATTTGACAATACGTCGCTTCGTTGCTCTGATTGGTTGTAGGTCTATCCAATTGATGTCTTTCCTGGTTCGGTTGAAACATGCCCCATAATTACAGCCCAATGGAGCAGTTTCAGACTCATATTCTGACTAGAATTGAGTATGACCACATCAGGCTAGTTGTGAGTCTCTGTTCCGTAACAGTAAGTTATTTTGTATTAATGATATGAGGTCCAATTACCAGCCTAGCACTTAAACTAGTAGTATAGGCTACCTTTTATTTGTGTACATTATACTTGAAGTCTTTTTTAACATGAGTATATGTACTTTACTTGAGTGACGGATCTGTGTACTTTTGCAGTCTCTGTTTCCCTAACACTGATTATAAGATATAAATTAAAATTATGACATACTAAAGCCCTATTCGGACTGGATTAGATTAACATGGAGAAGTGGGGGTAAAGTAATTTTACCAGAGGTTCTCTGGGATTTTAGTCCCGTCCGAATGTGCCATCTCGGTAGTCATTACGGACAATGTCAGTAAAGATTTCCAAGACTTTTACCTTCTGTAAAAAGGTCCAGAAAAATGACCTGGGGTAATACTAATCCCGTTCGAATAGACTCATGTAAAAATATGAGGTAAAATTCCATAATTTCCTTTTTAAAAGTTTTTTAAAAAACGCATTTTGCGAGCTTTGAGGTGCTTGAAGCATTCGGTTGCGTTCTAGGTGGAGGGACTACTCTGTGGCAAACCTCCAGTATTTTCCGCATATCATTTAAAACAAAAAGACGATCAAAAGCACTTATTAGAGACACAACACTTATTTTAGCTCTAGGAAAGTGTCTATTACCAACACAATCCAATCAGAATCGTTAGACTGGATCTAACTGTTTATTAAAACAAACATTATATTGCAGACGGAGTTCAGACTGGCGCTCGTGTGTTTGCTCACGTGATAACAGCAACGTCATACGCACATGACGACACGGAGGTTACCTTGGTGTGTAAAGCGAGTTACTCCTCCCACTTCTGTTAGTTTTACTGAGATGTCTTATCCCGTGCGGATTGACCATTAATATTACAGACGTCCTGAGGTAAAATGACTTTACCCCGACGTCCCCATGTTAATCTAATCTTATCCGAATAGGGCTTTAGATGACAAATTGTCATGTCATGTGTATATCAAGATTTACCAAAGCATGGGATAGTCATTAGTAACTTGTGTGTTACACATTCAAGTTGTGATAAGTCTCCCAAAACAAGGTGAAATGTAAGCAACATCCTTTGCTACAAAGTCATTGCATATTCTTCTGACTTATTTATGGTTTACTGAGCAGGTCACTTCCCTGCTTACTTGAACAGCTGCTGCCAAGCTAACCCTTTCAAAAAACAAGGTTTTGAGGACAACACTTGACCTGCTTGCTGTCAGCTCTCTCGTAGCTTATGAAGCTATATGATGACCTCTTAAAACAGCCTTTGCCTGGGTCAAATGAATTATTTATCTAGGCTTTTGCATGACTGTGACATGTAAATGCTTCATACCCAAGAGCCTCCTCTCAACTTCAGTCCCGTGGAGCATTTCTTTGGCTGTGACAACAGGCAAAAAGTTCACTTGTCTGTTCAACTTTTTCCATATTTTATTCACCTTTTTCCAATAATATGTGCATTTTCACGTACAGTCTCTATTTTGTCTTAAGGGGGTCGCACACCGGACGCGGAGCTCGACGGCGCTCGGCGGCGCGCCATGTCTTTAAAATTCGAACACATTGTTTTCAATGAGTGTACGCACACCGGTGGCGGCATTCGGCGCCTGTCCGACTCAGGAAGTTGTTCTAAATCCTGCCGCGCCACGGAGCGCCATTTCAAGGCTTTATATTAAAAGTATTTTATCATTAAGGTATACTGATTTCAACCTTTGCTACAAGACACATTTGTTTTACATTCTGAGTTCAACAGCTTGAATAAAGTCTAAACATATTTTGGGGAAATGTATAATAAACGTAGCCTTTTAAAATGTGCGCGTCTGGTGTGCGATACCTGAGACGCTGCGTGGCGCGCCGCCGAGCGCCGCCGAGCTCCGCGTCCGGTGTGCGACCCCCTTTAGACTCTACTTTGCTGTAAGAAATGCATCATAAACCAGGTTGAACTGGTTTGCTAGTCTACAAAACATTACAAAACATGGGATAAAAGCAACGCTATCTCATGACCAATATGTATTTGTATGAGGTGGCAACCTTGTATGAATTTGTATGCTTTGTCTGTACTGCAGTGATGGTTAGGTTTCAGGGGTGGGGTTTGAGTTTAGTCATTCATACAAAATCCTATGAATACTTCAAATACGGACTATTTAGTAAAAAATCACCTTGTAAAATATGAAGTGCTGTGAGATTGGTTTGGATAAAACCGAGTATATTCTTCTTCTTCTTTTTTTCTTTTTTTTCAAACGTATAAGTTTCAAGCAGTGTGTCTCTTGAATCCATTGTGTGTTGTAGTTTCACTTCAAACAGTTAATCTGCTGATTTCATTGTTACAAAAAATCACCATACACAAAAAAAGGTAGAAAAGCTGTACATAGTACCTAAAAGGAACACAAGTGTACCTTTTGTAAAGGTACCTCCCCAGTGACAGCTTTTGTACCTTTTTTTTCTCAGAGTGTACAGACTGCTAGTTAGCAAAGTGTGCATTGTTTACATTGTTTCAGTACAATACAGATAACTTTAGCACAGTACCTGTATTCCCCTTTATTAAAAGTTATCAGAAAGGAAAGGTACGACTTTTTATCAGTAAATTGAGCACAGATTGAGTTCTAAATTGAAATGGGACAATACAACATTTGGGATTGTGTAGCCAACTTGTGCCTCTTTGAACAATTCAGCGGGTATTCTTTTACTCTTTTGAAAATCCTTGTTTTACTTTTACAGGTTTCGGATTTGACTTTTTTGTTCTTCAAGGACATTCATCCTGCTGCCAAGAACTGTCAAACAGGAGCATCTCAGTATAAAGAGGTGAGAGGACACCAATTAGAAAGCCATCTCTGGCCAGGAGAGCCAGCGGCACAGCTTGCCACAGGAAGTGGGATGCCTGACTTCCTGCGTGGGGTCACAGCTGTTTATGGAGACACTGATATTTCGAACCAATACAGGAGCCGTTTAGCTCGGAAGGAGACAGAGCTCATTTAAATAGCAAAGTACCATCTCAATGTCACCAGTGAATTTACATTGTCTTAAACATCTGTCGCTGGAACAAGGACTTCAGTGAAATTATATGAGCATGTGGGTGTCAAAACAGTTTATGCAGCGCAAGAGGCAGATTGTTATGAGCAGGGTGTTAAATTTCCTTGAGAGAGGCAGAAATGCAATTTCATCATTATAGATATGAGATATTTGTTCTGAACGTCTCTCAATATCTATAATGAGATGTTTATTTTGAACGTAATATGTTACACTTGAAATTTGTGTACAGAAAGGCATATTATTGCGCATGGGAAAATTTCCACATAAAAATTGTCCAGAGGATAAACTTTAATAGATTTTCCCCTTACTGTACATTGACATGCGGTCTAATATATATATATATATAGCTTTTGCTGAACTTTCTAAAACTGATTCTCTCTCATGACCTGGACCCACAAAAGCGATTCTACAATAATTTAATCAGAATAGAACTTTTATTATATAAAAATTGCTTTTGAGATAGAAGTTAAAACACCTTTTCACTCACCTAGAATCCTCATCTTGGTATCTCACGGTTCGGACTGGGATACTCTTACCTAGGGTGAACAACTGGAGGTATGGCAGGGATGACGAGGTGTGATTGGCTCCTGCTATGCGCAGCTGCCCATGTCCATACTTGCCCCAGCGCAATTACACTCCCTGATCCCTGGCCGCTCCACTGCCATGCAGTCAGACCCATTAATCTCCCTGGCTGAGTGGTGTGCCATGTGTTAACAGGGAGGTCCCTACACACTCTGCACCTGGCCAGTGCAGTCAGGGCCTTGCCAGTCATTCTGCCTTCTCCTCACGCCTATCCTCTCTCATTGATTACACCTAACAAACCGGTTGTAACAACACGGGAACATCTTCAAACATCTTCATTTGCTTTCAGCCTGGGGCAGTTTACTCCCTAGAAGAAAAATAATATCTTTAAGTCAGCAGAAAATGTCAGTGCTGTGGCCTGGGGGTTAGCGTATGTGCACTGAGACATTGAGCCATGTAGGTTTGAGTTTGGCTAGTGAAATTGTTAGCAATATAGCTTAGCCTGACAAGCCAGACCCACATCAAGATTTTTGGTCTGGAAACTTTGGTCTGGAAACTTTAGTCCTTTGGTAGATTAAACTTTCACTGTATCCGTTCGGCAAAACCCAGAACACATCTTCCCTTCTTAAGAATGACTTCAGTGCCGTTCTTTGTTATTTTCTCAGAGAAAATCTTAACTCCAAGTCTTCCAGAGTCGCGGTCAAAGCTGATTTGAAAGACCGCCATTCGCCAGTTTCTGTGTTTACTAGAAGCACGCACGCGCAACTCGGCCGTCAGTATATTAAGCCCCGCCCACTGACTCTATACGCGATGTGATTGGCCCGGCAAGAGTTTGGCGTTTACAGCTCAGAAGTGTATTCAGAGTTGCTAGACGACACTCGCAGCATATTAGATTTGCTGCCACTAGGGTGCGTCTAGATTTCTAGGCTAAATAAAGCTAGCTCTAATCTGAATCTGAACCTGACTTCAAGCCTTTGGCAGCAATGTGCCCTTCAAGTGGTGCCGGAAGTATTTTAAATATTAGTTTCCTACTCATAGCATAGTCAAATTACTGCAATGTTAGAAGCGGCATGATTAAAAGCTGATTTGAAACTTATCAGAAACAATTATCTATAATATAGATTAAACATAACGTGACCCATGCTTGCAAAATGAGTCAGAATGCACACAGGCAAATTATAAGCTACAGCCGAAACAAAATGTAAATTTTTGTCAAAATTCACAAATATTTCAAAAAAATATATTTTTTCTTTTTCTTTTTTTTTCTTTTTTTTTTACCTTCATTTAACTAGAAAGGACTCTCTGAGATTAATAATCTCTTTCATGGGAATGTCCTGGCCACAATGGGCAGCAATACATCAGTTTCATCACAAAATATTACAACACAAACAGACTAAAAAACACTTAAAACAGTTACATATCATTGAATCAGTGACCATAGGTTGAATAAACTGTTTTAAAATTATCAAATGACAAAAAATTCTGTAATTTTAATTTCGATTGCAAAAGATTCCAGAGCTGCATACATAAAAGCCTTTTTGCCTAATTCTGTCCAAAAAGAGTTAGGCAAATTCTGGCTTTCCTGTAGCTCAACCAGTAGCTCAACCAGTAGAGTGTGGCGCTAGCAACGCCAAGGTCATGGGTTCGATTCCCAGGGAAAGCAAGAACTGACAATAATGTAAAAATGTGTACATTGATTGCAATGTAAGTCACTTTGGATAAAATCGTCTGCCAAATGCATAAATGTAAATGCAAACAAAAGGAACAGAGAGAATAAAACAATTTTGTGAGCAAAAAAGTTTTTCTGAACAATTTTCTTTTTAATGAGACAGCAAATATAATCTGGCTACATCCCCAAAATGGTAGAAAGTAGATACCAGTGCATTTTTCATCTATTAAGCAATGAAGACAAGTCTACAATGTTATATGGTATACAGTGATGAGTTGAGGATCTACAATCAGTTATAAATCTCAAGGCACCATGATAAATGACATCTGATATATGACGGCGCAAACTGATACACTACGTCATTATAGTCAAGCATGAGTAAAATAAGTAGCAGTAACCAATTTCTTTCGTACAAGATAAACAAAACGTGTTCCTAAAATAAAACCCAAGCTTAATTTTCAAATTTTTCTTCATTTGAGTAATGTGAGAGTTAAAAGATTAAACATTGTGACAATAATGCCAAGATATTTGTACTCTTTTACTAAATTAATCACAGAACTTTGTAGGCTCTGAAGAGTGAATACATTATTATCAAATGTTTTCCTGTTGATTTTTTTTTTTTTTTTTTTTTTTTTTTTTTTTTTTTTTTTACCTGAAAATAACATACTTTGCATTATAACATATAACATTTAATGCTGACTGGAGTTTATAAACGGCTTGTTGTCCTGAAGAAGCACTACAATTAATGTCATCTGCATAGAAATGAAAGTTGGCATCCTGAATGTTGTAGTTGATGTAAATGAAACAAAAAGGGGACCGGTGGGTGAATTTAGGTAAATGAAGGGGACCCAGCACTGATCCCTGGGGAACACCTTTGGCAATTACTAATGAATCAGACAGTTTACTATGAGCTTGTACACACTGTGTTATTTCACTTAAATAGTTCTTAAACCATGGAATAACGGCATTAAACCCTCGGCTAGTGATCTCAATGCTCCAAAAAGCAATGAAAAAGCAAACATGTAATCTTGGCCAGGCCAAAACATGAGGCTGATGGACTTCTTGGTTGTCTTTGCAATTGCAGGAGCATTGTCTTGTTGAGAAATAACATTGGATCATTTGTCTTTAGATAACAACTTTTCAGTTGTAGGAAGCACGCTCTTCTGCAATATTCTCCTGTACTCCAAGGCATTAAATGACTTTTCACATTGAAGTAGCTCACTAGTACCAGCAGCTGAAAAGACTCCCCACACAATGACACCTCTTCCTCCATTGATTCGCTGATATATTTCTCACCAGATTTTCGAAGACATCCCTTTAGAGCATCAACATGCAACTCATGTTTCATTGTTATTAATCACTCCACACAACTCTGCTGAAGCACTCTGAATCAAGATTCTCATATTTTGCCCAAAACGTCATTCGGTCTTTGTATTGTTGATGTTTTTCTGAGTTGGGTTCAATTTATTTTCAAGTAATGCATTTGCTTATTTTTGGCTAGTTTCCTGGCCAGTTAAAAACTGTTCACTAAAAATGTTCACCATTAATTGATTATCATTATTATTGTTATTATAATTTTTCTATTAATATAATTTTTCTAAATTACTTTTAATGCCAGTCTTTTGAAATGTTCTTCAATCCATTTTAGATAAAGCCACCTAAATGGCAACATTTTTGGCCAATGTGTATAGTACAATGTGCACTAGACTTTTCTTTTCATGATTTTTCAAGGATATGGCTATGTGAGACTATTCATACACAATCAAAATAAAAACAAAAGGTAAGAAGGCCAAACAAATTAGCATGAATTACCTTGTATATGTTTTTATTTTATGTTTGATATGGTGGCAATGCCTAAACAATTTGGTATTGATTGAGGAAACAGTAAAGGATAATTGTCTAGGTACCTTAAGTAATTTACCGCTTTTGTGTATTTTTTTTTTTTTTTTTCTCAGAGTAAATTAGCAATCAGGCATATCCGTTTGAAACAGTAGATACCTATGCACCAGAAAGCAGTCTTTTGTTGTTGGTTTTCGGTCATTGCTCGTTGATTGGCTGCTAACTTGTGATTAACACTGATAATACAGAGAATTAATAGAGATCCAACGTAATGTTAATTTAGGAGCACTGGTTTAATCACGGTCTGAATAACAAGGTCCCAAAGTTATGGTTTAGCAAGCCCTTTTTGTTCACTGAGATTAAGGGAGGGTCAGACAGTGCTCCATTGTTCAACTGGGAATGGAAACTCATTTGCGAAAATGAAGAATGTCTTGCCGGCATAAATCATGTTCCCTAATCCCTTCACTAATGCCACATAATGCAAATTGTCTCTTGCTAACAGATCATACAATAGAGAAGAGGAGTGGAAAAAAAAGTTCACAGTATTCTGCCATTTCTGGTTTAATTAACGTGATCAAGACTACACATGTTGATTGAGACAGTAACAAAACAAGTCCCTAAATGCTGGAACAAGATGTACAAAGCCCAGCTTTAAAAGCCAAATTATATTGGGCAAGCTATTATATTAAACTTGAATGATTAAATAAAGGTTAAGGTAAAATAAAATAAAATAAAATAAACAAATGTATTGAACACCACTAAAGCCAGTCCTAAAGCACACCATAGAGCAACCTAAAAAAACTTTTTTTTTTTTTACTCATTCCCATTGTTCATTCATTCCCTGTGATTCATTCACAGTTCACACTTGTTGTCTTTTATTATTTGCTTTCTATGTTGTTATACCATCACAATGGTTAATTTCCTCTCTGGTTGCTATTTATTGTGAAATGAAGTCTAAAAGAGTGGATTTATTCTGCTTAAAAATGGTATATCCACTGAAGCAGTGTTCGTTTAATGCACACTGGTTTTATTTGTGTCGTAAATGTCTTTTTAATTAGCCAATTTAACAAAAATGAGGTTAGGACTGTCAGGGGGCTCATTAAGTTGAGGAAGGTCTCAAAGTCCCTCTTGTGACATGTGTACGGTTGTGATGTCATGCAGGAGGACAGGCTTTCATGAGTCGAGTTTAGTAGTGTACTCACATGGTTTGCAGAGCTTGTAATTACACATGCTAGTGTACGTTTCATCCTGAGCTCTCTTGGGCACTGGACATAAGACAGCTAGAGTGATTCTAAGGCCTGCTTTTGCTGGTAAAGCAGGTGTTCTGTCCTGTAGCACACAAAACTAGTAAAATTCTGTGTTTTTGAGAGAAGTATATCTACACAATATCGTCAAAAAGGAAAATGATGTCATCATTTAATCACCCTCTTGTTGTTCTAAACCTGTAAGACTTTTGTTCATCTTCAGAACACAATTATATTTAATGAAAAATATAATTTACAGCTACACAACTACCACTTTACCACTTCAAAAAAAAAAAAAAAAGATTAATTAAGAGATTGTAGAACTAATCCACATGAAGTGAGGAGTGTAGTCAAAAGTTTCATCATCATTTATTTGTATGATGAACAGATTGAATTTAGGCTTTTATTCACATATAAAACTTCATCAACTCTCACAAGAACCAATGAGGTCATCATGTAGCAGGTTTGAGCTTCAGCAAGAACCAATGAGGTTTGGTCTTGTGTTACGCAGCAGTTGAGCCATTGTTGTAGTCAAGACCTGCTCATTCGAGTTCGAGTTGAGTCCGAGTTCAGAGAGTGTCGAGTCCGAGCCGAGACCAAGTTCAAAAAGTGTTGAGTTAGAGTCGAGAACGAGACCAGAGAGAGCCTGTGTAATCATAGATATATTTACATAGATTCCTAATTCGACCGATCTGCGCAGACACTAATGATATATATGTGACCCCGTCTGTGAAACCCCCGGCTAAAGTCGCAAAATGTAATTATGAGATTTTGATCGTCAAAGTGCCATAGCCATAAAAATGACGCAAATAGGTAATTTGTGTTTATTGCTGTAAATGATAAATTATACCAAGGGGTTTGAGATACAATACTCAATTTTTCATTCATAACATTATAAATACTGAAATTAGTGATTTTATTGACACTACACTTTATACTTTTGCACAAAATATTGGATGCGGGCTCCATAAACGTCGATTTTAATCATCTCAGGGGGTTTTCATCACAACAAGACCAGCTGATTCGTATGATAGATCGGTTCAGGAACGGTTTTTTTTTACCATTAGGAAGAGAAAGACATTAATATCAATCAGCACTAGCGGCAATCAGGTCATTGCGACTTTAGCCGGGTTCAGATGTCTGGCGAGATATTTTCGTTTCATCGCCAATATTTAAATATTTTCTTCTTTGTTTTGTAGCTCAACATTGTGCCAATAATAACCATCTTAATTTAAAGTCATATTAGGCCTGCTATGTGTCAATATAAAACATGTTGTGGATGGTGGATTAATGCAGTGTTTCCCAACCGGGGTGCGCGGGGAGCCGCGTAAAAGGTTTCAGCATGGACTTTGCATCGCGGTTCATCTCACATCTGATGATGCGTCTTTAATATGGGTTGTAACTTGAAAATAATGCTTTATGTATGTTTCTGTCGATGGATACACGTGCTGGCTCCTCATTTATACATTACACACCAGCGATAATAAAAGAAAAATATGAGCAAATGTTCTCTCTTAGTAAACTTTGTTCAATGCATGTGAGTGCTGCCATATCTTGGAATACGAATTCGGGTGTAGAGCCAGAAGACGCGATTGAGAACTCACGTGCGATCGCGATGTGAGACGATTTGTCTCTGTGCGGTCATCTGAAAGCACGCACACAAGTATTGAGTTCTCTTTCAAGTCTTGTGCTTAAACGGACAAACTCACACAAGAAATAGCCGATGTCAACATGTCCATCTTGATGAGTATCCAAGCAGACATAGTCTGAATAAGTTAACATACAGTCAAGAAAGCGATACCCCTGGGTCTTAAAGGGGCAGTAGCCTTAACTGCTGTCTGTTTAATGTCAAAGAAGATAAGAAAATCACTCACTGCTCTTGATTGAATAGCTTTTGTAAGTTTAATAAGGATTAATATTTAGTTAAATATGAAGTCATTTTTCATTTGATTACTTTATTCAATTTATTTACCTAAAACTAATGTTAGACCTACCTGAAAAGAAAAGAAAAAAGCATTATTTTATTATCTTTGCTCAATAGTAATTATTTGTGCTGCTGCTTGTATTGAAGTTATTTGTTCTTTTCTTTATTTTTATTTGAGAGTAGTCCTTTTTTCCATAAACATAGCAAATACCGAACCATACAGGAACCTTGAACCTGAAAATGTGAACCTAAAACCGAAAACCGAAACATGAGCAATCTGTACATAACAGATTGCGTAACGTATGCGAGGGGTGCCACAAAATCAAGAACATTTTCAAGGTGCGCCATGAGTGAAAAAATTTTGGGAAACACTGGATTAATGAATTAAGTTATCTAGGCTATTTGACATGGCAGCACTTAAACGCGAGCAGGAACAGGAACAGGAACAGCTTTTCCGATATTAATCTCGGTGAAATTACCCCGAATAATGATATAACCGGGTTTATTGAAGAAAGTGCAGGTTGAGGGTACATGAGGGCAAATAAATGATGACAGAATTTTCATTTTTGGGTGAACTATCCTTCTCTTTATTTTTACTCCAGTACTGTACTTAATGTAGCCCATGCAGTGAAATAATTTAAGTTAGAGATTTTCTACTGAAATGTAATATATTAATTATTTTATATATTAATGACTTTTTCCATGGATATTTAATTTTATTAATAAAGTTAAACAAATAATTTCAATTAATTGACTTGGTAATTGTTGCTACAATCAAGCTCTTGTACCCCCAATTCGTTTGAATGTTTTTGTGCTTTTTGGACATACACATCATAATAAAAAGGCCTGTTTTACAAAGCTTTAATAATTGTCCCATAAATGTGTCATATATCACTGAAAATGGGAGAATCTCCGCTTTAATGTGATATATGGCTCATATTCAGGATAATTATGCATCAAATGTGTTGCAGTTTTAAAAATAAGCTTGTGTTTACATTGGAATTTCTCAAAAACATGATTTTCTGAGTCTTCAAATCTTTAACATAGCCATACTCAGTTAATATAAGAGAATATATTTTAACAGAATGTTCTTTACATTATGTAGGATGATTTTATGTAGAAAACAGTGAATCACAAAAAAATGACTTTAGGAGGTTTTTCACAGACAGGGTCACATATATAAATATATATATATATGTGTGTGTGTATATATATATATATATATATGATCGTGCCAGGATTTTGACCTTCTTCGGCAGAAACAAGCCTAAAGGCACGAGCCAACGGGTTTAATATAGATTCACATGTCTGTGTGTTTAAGAAGTGTGCCGGAGGAAGAGAGGGCGGGCGACCTTAGAAAGTTTTGGTGGAGCTGCTCATTTTATTAAAAAATTCACTTGAACTACTAAGCATTAGCTGTCAAAATGCTGATATTTTCTGCATATAGGTACAGACATTTTTAGTTCTTAATCTTTGTGCTTTCGCTCCATATGTCGATGGATATTGGACGTTGTTCCCTTTGCTTCGGTAATTGATGTACCGCAGAATTTACAAATCGCGGAATGTTTTTGTTTTTTTAGAGTCTTACTACATATGAACTCTTTGTGGCTCTTATATGCAAAGTGAATAACAGATGATGTAGCAGACATTTCCACACGAGGCTCACTTAAAGCATTTTCGATTTTCAAAGTGTATTTGTAAATTTTAACCTAAATTCAATCTGTTCATAATATCAAGCGATCGTGTCGCTTCAGAAAATTTTGACTAAACTGCTCAATTCATATGGATTAAGGCTTCAACATACTCCACAAGAATAGAGAAAAAAGTTCTTGCTCCCAGGGCTGCGAGAACAAAATTACGTTATTTTGTTCTCACAGCCCTGGTTCGGGAGTTCTCGCAGCTTGTTCTCGACACATCGCCTGAGCAGAATTTTTTTTCTTCCGGGTGTCCGAGAACTATTGTGTGATTTGTCAGACATTTACATTTGGCGTGGTTAATGTGCAGAAACGCAGATGATCGGCACCTGCTTTTCTCGTGAAGTATGGAACGTACTGGCCATAACGAACTTTGTTCTTGTTCTTGCCACCTCGAGAAAACGACCGAATGTATTTGTTATTGCAGAGTATGTTCCAAGCTTTAATCTTACAATCTCTTTATGAACTTTTATAGAACTTTAGACAGAATTGTCAATGTTGGGTGAACTATCCCTTTAACATTGGATAATAAATGACAACATATTTAATGACAAAACACTTTTTAATATAGCATATTTGTTACATCACTTATCACACACTATTATTTACATGGTTTACAATAAGTTTTTAACATTGGTTAACATGAACTAATAATGAACTGCAGTTCACCTGGACAGAAACTGCTTATGTGTGGATGGGTTTTGATACTCATCGTGGCTCTCAAAAAAGCTCAGAACTATTGACCCAACAACATCAAAGGTACCCTATGACAAATCATGGCCCCAGCAGCTCTTCGGGAGAGCATCCGCTGGAGTTTGTGTGTCTGCGCTCTAATTATACTAGCAGCTGTGCACAAAAGATCTCCATGAATTAATCCTTTATCACCTGGCCTGCCTATATTCCCCATCATATGTGATATCACTTAAGGCGAGCCACACATTTCTCTGTGTACACTGCAGATCCAAACAAGAGAAACCCCCCCAGATGAAATGCTGCTTTGTGTTTGTTTTTGCCTGGTCCTGGAGGATCACATTGCTTCTGAAGACTCTGTCGCTCTCGGCAACAACATCTGCCTTGTGAGTGTGGGGCAAGTCCCTTCAGAGCAGAAATGCCATTTAACAAGACATGAGGGATTTGAGTCAATGAGTGCTCAATGTGGTGAACTTCATCACAGCAATGAATCTCTCCAAAGAGCTTATGGTGATGGCCTTTTTCTCAGCTTTCTGGCGCGATCTCCTAATGGTGGGGTGGCTAACAACAGAACCACTGCGCTTTTGATTCGGTTTTAATGCCAGACTGTTCCAACTGCTCTGGCTGTTTTAGCTCAAAAGACTGCATGCACTGTTAAAAATGATTTAACAAAAATAATAATATTTTTTCATGTTGAAATTTGTTTGTTCTATTTCCAATTAGAACTGAAGTATGTAAAGTATTTAGTATTAAGAGTTTTTATTTAATTTGATGAGCAGTAGTTCAAGAAGTTCTTTGCTCTCGAAGACATGCATCAGGCATAACATTATGATCCCCTCCCTAATATTGTGTTGGCTCCGCTTTTGTTGCCAAAACAGCCCTGGCCCGTTGAGGGTATCTGGTACCAAGATGCTAGCAGCAAATCCTTTAAGTCATGTAAGTCGCAAGGTGGGGCCTCCATGGATCGGACTTGTTTGTTCAGCAAATCCCACAGATGTTCGATTGGATTGGGAACTGGGGAATTTGGAGGCCATGTGAACACCTCAAACTCGTTCTTGTGATCCTCAAACCATTCCTGAACCATTTCTGCAAAATGGGAACCCTGGCTGATCTGTAGCTATGCAGCGCCTGCTACTGCGACGCACTGTGTATTCTGACACCTTTCTAACAGAACCAGCATTAACTTAAATTTGAGCTAAAGTAGATTATATGTTTGATCGGACCACGCGGGCCAGCCTTCACTCCGGACATGCATCAATGAGCCTTAGCAACCCATGACCCTTTCACCAGTTCACCAATATTCCTTCCCTGGACCACTTTTGATAAACAATGACCACTGCAGACCGGGAAAACTCTACAAGAGCTGCAGTTTTGGAGATGCTTTGACCCAGGCCCATCACAATTTAGCCCATGTCAAATGCCCTCAAATCATCACACTTGTCCATTTTTCCTGCTTCTAATGTTTTTTTTTTTTTTTTTCAACTTTCAACTTTGAGGACAAAACGTTCACTTAGAGCCTAATATATCCCACTAGCAGGTCCTGTGATGAAGAGATGATAATTTGTATTCACTTCACATAACATTGGTATGTAGGTGTATTTAAATGCATTTACAGTACTGTTAAAAGTTAGTCAGAAAGGAATAATTTCATTTAGTAAAGATGCACTAAACCTAGCAAGTCAAAAAAAATACTGATATTTTTAATTATTCATCCAATAATATATTCTTTAAATAATCCTGAGAAAAAGGTACTGTTTCAACCAAGGTAACAATAAGGTTTAATTTGTTAACATTAGTAATGTCATGAATTAACTAACATGAACTAACCAGAAATACATTTGTTACTGTATTTGTTATTTTTTGTTAATGTTAGCTCAGTCAGGACCACTTTGAGAATGAAATTAATTGACAATCTTTGATTTGGCGAAAGGCTTAGGCTCAAAGATGCTCGAGCTGCCATACTAGGCAGCTCGAGATACATCCTTGAAACAGAATCCCCCCAGCCTTCATAATAACCAAAAGTTTCTTAGCATATATCACAGAAAAAAATAATAGGTAACAATAAGAGTTCTACACAGAATCCAACACTCAATAATGAAGATACTAGGAGGTGAAGGGGTGGAGGTGGGTGTAAATGTCTGTGCTACAGACTGAAGAACATGAGTTTGAATGAGCTTAAATACTATAATTGATTAGAGTAGGTGGAGTACCAAATCAGCTGAGCGTCAGCTGATAACGTTTAGCGATCAGTTGTCTGCCTGAACTACGCTTGAATTCCATTCGATCACTCAAGCTCCATTTAATATAAATTCAGCTGTTATGTATTTATTTATTTTTGTTGTTGTTGTTGTTGTTTTTGTTCTTGTAAGTTCACAGTGCATTAATGTTTACTAATACTTTTGCTTTTAGTAATGTTGTCATTGAGTCCCAGCCACCACCCACCAACACACAGTCACTAGATCTCCACGCTCCACCCACTCCTTCATCAATCAATCAATCAATCAATCAACTTTATTTATATAGCGCTTTTACAATCACGATTGTGTCAAAGCAGCTTCACAGTGTCAAACAGGATAATATTGCGACAAAATTAGATTTGGCTGTACAGTCGTACTGGAGAAAACAGTGATGTTATCAGCTTATTTTAATTTATCATATAGCGACAATGTTGGCAGATCAGTATTATAGTTTATAGAATTAAATAAGACCTAATTCATATATTTTATTTGTATAATAAGTTGAATAACTTTAATCATATTTTTAGTGTCCCCAACTGAGCAAGCCAAGCCAAAGGCGACAGTGGCAAGGAACCTTCATGATCCCCAGAGTACTGATCACCTGCACCTGCACCTCATCATCACAGACACTACAAGAAGCACACTCTCCCTGCACTCTCTGATCTTGTTTCACATACCTGGATACTCACCAGAGGTCTCTGTCGGCGCCTTCCAATGTCTTCCTTGTCTCCTGTTCCGTGTCTCCTTGTGTTCCCCTTCATCCAACCTCCTACCAAGATATACACCCAGCTAAGTGACTGTGAAGTGCTATTATCATCATTTACCTGCATCCCTCATGTGTCTGTGTTCGTGTCTCTGTTATAATAAACACCATTCACCTTACCTGTCTCTCTGTCTCCATCTGTGTCCTGACAAATGTATTATAAAATGTTAAAAGTGAACATTTAACAAAGATTAATAAATGCAATAGAACCAATCATTCATGACTTTAAAAAAAAAATATTTAGCTTTAATTTCTTTCTTTTTTTCAGAGCATTTAATTTATTTAATTAATGATTGAGAGACCATAGAAGTGAAATGCATGTGTATTCAAGTACATTAGTGGAGATTTCTTAGAAACAGAGTCTTTAGCACCAAAGAACAGCCTTCTGCACATTTATACAAAACATGGCCTTTAATTTTAAAATGTACATTAATTTATCCAAAATTCTGTAATCATTTACTTACCGTTGTTATTCCAAACCTGTAAGACTTTTGTTCAGATGACTTTTGTATCTTCAGAACATAAATAAAGATCTTTTTAGCTAAATCTGAGAGCTTTCTGGTCTCCTTGGTTTAACATTGTTAAATGTGTGTGTGTGTGTGTGTGTGTGTGTGTGTGTGTGTGTGTGCACTTATATAAATACCCTGCAATTGTGCTTTTGTAATACTAAATTAGTATATTAAAAGTCTGCTAAATTGGAACAGCAAATTCCGTACTTAATGCACTTTAGTTATCCAGAAATCGTGCTAAGGTCCATCTAAAGATATAAGTATGTCTGACTGTGCTAAGGTGGAACTATTGTAAGTATATTTCAGGTACTGTACACTTTAAATATCTTACATTTAAAGACTGATATTGTAGTAATCATACCAGCCTCCTACCACACCAGCCATGGTGATATAAAAACACATTTTAGGCCTTTTTTGCAATAAAGAAGTACTCTAAATAAAGTTTAATTTTAATATTTATATCAGTAAGTCTCAATTAATTTAACTGTGAATATATATGTACCATTTTCAAGACCAAGAAAGGAAGCAAAGACATCATTAAAGGCAAGTAATCCATACGAATCCAGTGGTAAATGATACCTTCGTTTATCATTTACTTGGCTTTGATGGTTCAACAAAAACAACAACAACAGCAAAAGAAATAGAGGTCAATATGTGGCGTCTTCCTCTGAGTCTGTACTTTCACGACATAATGCCACCTTGAATACTGGGAAGAAGTTAGCTGAAGTGCGCATCTTGACCTCAAAGCTCGCGAGCTCCCTTCTGAGACAAATGGGACAACCTGCGGTCTCGTGGACTTAATGGAACACACGCACGCAGCGGCCATTGTTCACAAGTTCACAAGACCGAAAGTGCACATAAAGTTTGCCATTTGAGACAGGGCTAATATGCACTTTCGACCTTGTGGACTTACAATGGCTGCCATGTACATGTGTCCGTTAAGTCCACGAGACTGTAGAGTGTTCCATTTGTCATTCTAGGATTCAGAAGGGTGCTTGTGCACTCTAAAAATATAAAAAGCGAAAATGTACTGGTAATTTTCTGCCAGTACATTATCCAGTAATTTTACGGAAATGTCCGTTGACCCTTATAACACAAACTAATGCAATGTGTAATTCAAAATACAGGTAAAACACCTGTAAAAAAACAATATGGAAAATTCCTTCATATTTAATACATTGTGTCCTATTTTTAGAGACATTTTTTTACAGTGTGGGCGCCTCCATTGCGGTCGATATGCGTCCTTGATACTCACAATTATAGAGCAAATGTGTAGGCCTATATAAATGATTTGTTAATATTTTGTATAAATATTTGTATAAAGATTCGTAAATAAATTGTTTTGTAGCTTTAAAACATAATAATGCAAGGTTTAAATGATGCCAATATGTCCATATTTTACATTTCAGCATCTATCCAAACATACAAAAAAGTATGTTTTGTGTCTTTGAAAGTAAATTATACCTACATATTAACAACGAGACCGGGGTGGATTAATAGGCACCATCTGAACTTTGATGTATTTGATAAAAGCAGCAGTTCCCATCACCCTAATGGCACAATTCCTTATGATCCTTTATGCAAAGGCTAGCAGGGGATCAAAGAAACAAGTTTTGCCCGAGGCTATAAAAGATGTATTAAAGTTACCCTTGAACGATATATAAACAGGTTGAAAATCGTCCAATTTATTCAATTGATTGGGAAGATAATTCAAAGAACGTTCACTATTTACATATACTATAAATTATCCTAAATAACCAGTTGTGGTCATTTAAATGGGGAAAACAGCCACATCGTTATTGCAATGGATAGTTTGATACAGTCACATTTGATACTGCTGATCACACTATTTGTCATCGCACTGTTTGATCACAATATATTACATAATGGCCCATGGAGAAAGCACTTCCTCAAAGTTTTCGATTGCATTTAATCAGCTCTACATTTGTATTCCAAATAAATAACATTGTCTGAGGCTATGAAGCCAGCCAGTATTAATCTTTTTTTTTCTCCTTCATTTAGACACTACATCTAGAAACCCTGAGAGGTCGACAATGACTGTCAGATCTATGATGGGAAAGCATCATGAAGGTGCCAATAAGTTGCCCATTTCTATAAACAACCTATAATTTGTTGTCATGCGTACAATTAACGAAATGAAATACCGAGCTAGTCAGCAACAGGAATGGTAGGCTGTATAGTAATTTGGTGTCTGCAACATCCAGGGCAATATTTCAAAAGTGGAACCTCTGTCAGTTGCCAAAGATGAAAATTTCAAAGTAAAACATCAGACGGTCAATTACTCCTACAGGGGATCTTTAGGCCAGCCGAGAGCTGGTTTTAAATTAACTTTAAGAGAAGCATAAAAGAAAGAAAAATAATGTTTAGCAATGCGGTTCTAACTCATTTTAAAGTTTTAACATTGATTTCAGCAATTTCATTGGGCTGTATGGTTTAAAGGCTGTTCACACTACGAAGGATAGCTATAGCGTACATTATAATTCTATTTATTATAAACAGTTTGGTCACCTGCTGCTTTTAATGCACTAGCTCTTTAAATCGGGATGGATTTTGATTGACTGTCACTGTTTTTATCATTTATGAGCTAGAAAAATAAAGTGAGTCTAATAATATTGTTTCTCTGTGTCGTTATTGTTGTAGCTATTATTAAAGCATTAAAATAAAAGCTTTTGTGCTTTTCTTTGTTGTCCACGACAGACAGGATTACACACTTCATGGACCCATGTTGCACCAAGAGTGTGCAGGGTTTTTTTTTTGTTGTTTTTTTGTTGTTGTTGTTTTTTTTTGGTGCACTTTGGGAGGTGACAGAAAAATTTAAGGGAAGAATGTAAGACTCAGTTCAGGAAGAGAATGTAGCAGAGACACAAAAGAGTGATCAATTTCTCTTTTCTCAGGACTGCACTTAGATTATACTCCTCACTCAGTGTGCAATGGGACTCTGCAGAGCGGCACAATAGGTTTTTGTTTGTGAGACAGAGTCTTGTTTTAGCCTGTATTTTTTTATGTTTCTGAGTGCATTGCAAAAAGCCTTCGGATTCACATAACGACAATTGAAATCCAGCAAGTTCAGCTTTAATAGTTTGAAACAGACTTCTGGCATGCCTAATCTATTTTGCTATGTGTAAAAGTGTAGCACGGGGTTGTGTATTAGTTTTATTTCTTGATAGTCACAATAAATGAAAATATCACCGGAGAGGAACAATTCATGTACTATAAAACAAAATGAGATCATAAAGGGTACGCAACGAAGCATCACCGTAACAGATTAAATGAAAATCAGGCAACCAGTAAGGCTTTAAAACTAGACTCTGTCATATAATAATGGCAGAATGTTAACGTTAACATGCATCTTAATATTCCATTTCAAAATGATAAACAAATGTTTTTTGTTTTTTGTTGTTGTTGTTGTTTTTATTCCACAACTTTCAAACAACAAATGAGACATTAAGGCATTAGACAAACATTTCACCAAAGCTGAGAAGATGTGCAAATAATAACAAAGGAGACAAAATACCTAAAATTACCAAACCAAAAAGTAATTCTAGGAATTTTAATACTTTCAACTGTTTAAATGTATTGTATTCTTCATATCGGAAACAGGTTGGGACTTTAATAATACAAACACATTTTCATTACCCATTATAATCCTAAACATGTATTTACATTGTAATATAGGCAATCTAATAAGTTTCCTTTAAAAAATACCTGAACATGAAAATGCTGCTGTTTTGTTTCAACATTATTTTCTCAAAGCAGCATGTTTTGTTCTAAAAATCTAAAAAAAAGTAATGAATGTGCAAAACTAGGACCTGTGTGTGTGTGTGTGTGTGTGTGTGTGTGTGTGTGTGTGTGTGTGTGTGTGTGTGTGTGTGTGTGTGTGTGTGTGTGTGTGTGTGTGTGTGTGTGTGTGTGTGTGTGTCTGTGTGTGTGAGTGAGAGAGCCTGTTTATGTGGTTTATGAGGACACAAATTTGTATAACTATGGGTATTACACTGGTATTACACTATAAATTTGGTTTATGAGGACATATCAAATGTCCTCATAATTCAAATGGCCTTAAAAACATACTAAATGATGTTTTTTTTTTTGAGAAAGTAAAAATGCAAAATGTTTCCTGTGA
Organism: Pseudorasbora parva; assembly: GCF_024679245.1. Classification (NCBI taxonomy): domain Eukaryota; kingdom Metazoa; phylum Chordata; class Actinopteri; order Cypriniformes; family Gobionidae; genus Pseudorasbora; species Pseudorasbora parva. The sequence continues at coordinate 31,150,164 of NC_090182.1, forward strand.
TGGGTAGGTTTAGGGGCAGGGGCAGTGTAAGGGGATAGAAAATACGGTTTGTACAGTATAAAAACCATTACGCCTATGGAGAGTCCCTGTAAACCACATAGACCAACATCTGTGTGTGTGTGTGTGTGTGTGTGTGTGTGTGTGTGTGTGTGTGTGTGTGTGTGTGTGTGTGTGTGTGTGTGTGTGTGTGTGTGTGTGTGTGTGTGTGTGTGTGTGTGTGTGTGTGTGTGTGTGTGTGTGTGTGTGTGTGTGTGTGTGTGTGTGTGTGTGTGTGTGAGAACCCTGTTGGGTACGTTACTTAAGTCATGCAATCGCATATACAGGTGCATGCTTTCATGCTGAGGAGCAGACAGAATGGTGTGACATAAAAATGTCCTTGGTAAAATGCCTGTGCTTTGAAAACCTGCATATCTAAAAGACTTGAAAGAGCCCTTTTCACAGTTAAAATATCACCTAACTCTGTTTGGCATTATAATGTGGAAAATCTTGATATTATGGAATTAAACACAGATATTATGAGATGTTCTGTTCAACCCTGTGAAACTGTATTGCATCGTTCAGCAGACCTGGATTGGTAAATTCATAGCAGAGAACCTTCACAGTCCTTATTCCTTAAGGCAAAATGTGGGCAAATATTATGTGGAATTCAGAATGGGTCCAATGAACAGGTCATAGTTCAAAACGCATAGCCTGGGCTTCTTTTCTCTATTTCTGAACATCTACACAAACAAATTCTGCAGCATACAGTGGCATAATTCATTGGCATTGATGCACAAATTATTAAAGATATTGACATTTCATTTATATCAGGCTGACTTTTTAAGCAATTAAACCTCACACTGCTGTGTGTATTCATCTATTGAAAAACAGGTCATTTCTTAAAGAAGCCAAGGCCTGAGAACATTGGAAAGAAAGTCAACTTAGTCTTGAACATTCTTTGCAAGGCTGTGAGATTATTCAACCATGGCAATCAATTTTCAAAACCAGACATGTTTCCGGCCCTGTCTTTCTTTTCTGAAAGGTGTCTTAAGTTGTTAGTTACCATGGCAACTTTTACCCTGACCATACCTTATTGCTGCGGTTTTCAATACTGGCCCTGCATGGCCACCCACAACACTGCACATTCTGGTTGTGTCCGAAATTGCTTATTCTCTTTAGCTGGTACCTATTTTGAATAAAAAATAAAAAATAGGGGAGCACAAGACACAACTATATGCTTTTTAACTTTCTCAGTTTGTGTAAATCCACTTGTGGTTCAGAGTATTTATTTTCCCCACATTAATTTCACACGTCTAGTACAATTATGTGGATTTGTTTCATTAATACAGTTTCATTTACCCTGAAAAAAATCGAAGTGAAATGTGTCTAGTAGGTGGGGTTCATTGTAACATGTAAGTGGCACATTTTAACAGGACCAGCTGACAGCTTAAAATTATATAATAATAATTTAAAAAAAAAATCTCAATAAAATACAATTATTAACTTTTTTAAATAAAATAATGACATTTTTTATCATTAAACATATACCAATTTTTGAGTATTTTTGAGTACAAACTTATTGCTAAAACAGCTATACAGCATACAAAAAAAAAAACCCATCTCGGTAAGTATGTAAGAAGGGAACTGTTACGTTACGCTAGTTACTGACGGTATAGGGGTTTCACTTAGAAGCCAATCACCTTTGAAATCTGCAAAACAAGCCAATGGCATGAAAATGCTATGGCTCTGCAGAATTTGCATATCACAACTCGACACACTGTGTGGCTATATATGGAGTTGCGTTGCACTCTTGCATTGTTTACCTGCTGAGGAGCTGAGGCTGAGTGCCCCGACTGTATCAGATGTACAGTGGTAGTGACATTGGGACATAACGTATCCGTACCCTTCCTTCAGGGAACGAGGGAACATCGTTTTTAGTCCGTTTTTGTAATCTCGTGTGGACGCAGATATTTCTTGAAACGAGGAAAAAAAAAGATCTGATTGGGAAAGCGCTGGCTTCGTGTGGACAGGGCCTTAAAGGATTGCCATAGCATGTAGAGAAGACACGGCCTGGCCTGGCCTGCCGCCCCGTAGGTCTTCACCACCAAAAGTAGATGTAAACCTAGAGGCTTTGGATGGGGCTTTTGGTTCACCACGCCATGTTGAAGCATTCTGAAGACAAATTTGCATCGCAAAAGAACTTTCAACGGGGGGACCCCAGTTTACCCTTTTCAACATGCCGCCGTAGAGAACAGTGAAGGTGGAAATGGCTGCCGAGCAGTCACAAAAGTTTTTCCTCATACGAGCAATAATGTTATCAAAATGATCCCCATTCACAGGGATCCTCGAAAAAGACTAAACCTGCTGTATTATTCATGCATACAAAAAAACAATGCACCTATAGAGGCTTTTACAAAATACTATTTTCAACAAAAAATTATTTATGCTGTTCATTTACATGACAATAGCGTTTTGGGGGACCTGAAAATGCAAACTTTTGAAAATGGGTTTTCAAAGTGCACGTTTTTGAAAATGATTTGAAATTGCCTACCATTATACAGTGGTGCAGGTATTATGTCACTTTGTAGTCCAACTGGCAGTTAGCATCACACTGGTTCTACCAGAAAGTTTCAGAAGCCAGATAAATTGCAAAAATTAACACATTTTTTGATAGTCCAGCAAGTATGAAAACTAGAGTTCTTTGGCGTAGGCCCTGTCCTTAGCTTCCGTTTCGAGGGTAACAGAGGTAACTCTGCATATCCTGCCTGAAGATGAAGGCAGGGGCACATCTGACCCCCAGGAGGTAAAGACAGGGACCATCAGGGCCGTTTCTAGCCTTTCTGGCACCCTAGGCGAGATTCATATGTTGCACCCCCCCTTTATTGTTTTTAAACTACAACTTATTAAGTAAATATGACTTCCTCATTTCATGGGCATATTGTACATGCATTAATCGAATGTAGCTATGTTTATTATCACTGAGATCACAGATGTTGGGGGGATTCGGGGGCATGCTCCCCCGAGAAAATTTTGATTACTATGATCTACATATATTTTAAGATGTTCTGAAGGCCAAAAAATTAGATAACAATAGCTTGAAAACCATGTCACTCGGCGCCGCTGCGGATTGAAGAACAGTGACACAAAGACTAACGTTAAAAGACGGGACGAAGCCGTAGCCGAAGCCTCGCGCCAGTTTCATATGTTTTAAAGGTTAATCACATATTTTTTAGGGGGGGGCTGAGGCATAAGTTCATAAAAAAAGGACCTAGTGAGGCCCATGGTTATGACAGTATTAGCCTACTTGATCAATTTACACTAAACATCTATCTCTGATGTAAAAAAAAAAATATTCAAATGAACTGCTATAATGTTCTGCACCTGAAATGAGCTCGGCGTGTGGTCCGTCCAGTACTAATATTCAGTGTAATGTTTTGCTCAACGTTATGATAGAGCGACCAGCTTAGTAGAGAACAAGTAACCAATAAGTAGGCTAACATACCTGTATATTTCGCTTTCTTTGTTATATTTCCTCTTTTTTCTTTTTACGATACTGAGCCCCTGATGGCTTTGACCTTTTCATGACGATGAAACTGAAGCACTCTATAACGAGTAGAAATATAGTGTGGCCCCTTTAAGAGTTGCGCGTGCTCCCTGCAAACGAAGTCTGCATTTTGTGTATGTGCGCACTTGAGCTCCCATGTGTGGGGATTATTTTCTGTTTTCTGTTGCTAACAGTCAGTTATTTTGTTTTGTTAAGAAATGCTGTGGACGGAAAGGAAGTTTGTGATGAAAGTTCAGCGGGGAATAAATCGCCTTGCATCCACTCAAGTTACATTAAGTGAGCTATCCGCATTTTTCACTCGGACACAAGCGTTACAACGCCACGGATGACGACGTTCCCTGCCGCCCTCTACATGATCTCATTTCATTACAGCAGCGCCACTATCACCATGGCGACTTCACTCCAATAATCGCAACTAATCATAATGCCTTGAAATAGCAAAAGTACGAAATATTAATAATAAAATATATATGAAATAACAAAAAAATCTTGTTGGGGCGGGGGCTCACTGGCGCCCCCCAGCTGTTGGCGCCCTAGGCGACCGCCTAGTTTGCCTATGCCTAAACGGCACTGGGGACCATCCTGGTAGTAGTGGGGAGGTTGGACATAACTTTTGGTGTCTTTTATACTCTGTGGATTAGGACATGATTGGTTAGGTCTGAAAGTGACGCGTGACATAACATTGGCAGAACTTACGCTGAAGCTTTTATTTCCCTCGGAAATTATATATATATATATATATATATATATATATATATATATATATATATATATATATATATATATATATATATAGTGACGGGGTGAAGAAGTACACGACACAGGAGGGCAGGTGAATTTCCCCGAAGGGTGGATTTATTGTCAATAGTGAAAGTGAAGGTGCGTCGAGTGGGGTGCTCCGTGCTCGGTGTGGTCTCTCTCTCTCTCTCTCTCTCGTCCTCAGTGCTCGCGGTGATCAGGATCCGTGCTCGGAGTGAGTGCTGGCCGTCACACGCTGCTTTCTGGGGGTGAAATGGAGACAACAGTTAGCCGAGTCTTCGGGAGATATCTCTTACCTCTCTGGGCGGCGGGCAGGCTTATAAAGCCGCCCGCTGATGAGCTGCAGGTGTGACGACTCAGCCTGTGATGAGCGGGTGCAGGTGTGCCCGCCTTGTTTCCAGGGAGACGCTGATGAGCGCTCGGGACACTTGTCACAAATATATATATATATATATATATATATATATATATATATATATATATATATATAGTGAAAGTGAAAGTGAAAGTTTAGAGGAACGGCCAGGTCTTGGTAGATTTGCAGTGGTCTGATACTCCTTCAATTTCAATATTATCGCTTGCACAGTGCTCCTTGGGATGTTTAAAGCTTGGGAAATCTTTTTGTATCCAAATCCGGCTTTAAACTTCTCCACAACAGTATCTCGGACATGCCTGGTGTGTTCCTTGTTCTTCCTGATGCCCTCTGCACTTTAAACGGACCTCTGAGACTATCACAGTGCAGGTGCATTTATACAGAGAATTGATTACACACAGGTGGATTCTATTTATCATCATTTGTCATTTAGATCAACATTGGATCATTCAGAGATCCTCACTGAACTTCTGGAGAGAGTTTGCTGCACTGAAAGTAAAGGGGCCGAATAATTTTGCACGCCCAATTTTTCAGTTTTTGATTTGTTAAAGGCTGATTTATATGTATCCTCTACACCGCAAGTTACGCGTTGTTTTTCATTTATACTTCTGTGTTATCCGCGTCAATATGCAATTTATGCAATTACACGTGCAGACCGCTAGTCAGCTAGTGTCCACAGGCGTGCTGATGGAAGCCACGCCAAACACAGAAGAAATTACGGTAGAAATGGCAGTAGTAATGGCAGCAGATACCGGCTTTTCTTGCACCTTGAGTTGTTGTAATACAAATTAAGCATCTCTAGTTTATTAGTAGAGTAACATAAGAGGCAATTTGTGAAATCATGCAGAGTGCTTGTGGCTGTAGCCCTGCCCACCGGCTCATCGGATCACACAAGCCAGCAGCAATAAACAGGCCGAAGAAAATAGCAAGATATTGCACTATTCCTGGTTGTGGAAGAATCTACAGTCTATGGGAAGAACACAGTCAATGCAAACGCTTCCTTTGGATCCTAATATTAGGAATGTGTGGTTGGAACTTTAGTGGTTCAAGTTCTAGCTCACGTGGGGAAGAAATGGTTCGCTTCATTTCACTGCGGGATCGTTTGTAAACAAATCTCAAAATGCTATTTATTCTATATTGGGAAATTATTCCAAAACGGAAACCCATTTTGAATCTCGTAATATTCCTTTCTTGTTCTGCTATTCTGTCTCTCTGGACTTGACATTTGAAGGGCGCGCACGTGTATGTGTGTGCGTGCGGTTCGCGCTTATATTGAACGATTGTGAGGGCTATGTAATACAAAAAAATAATAGTCCAATCAATCGGTGGGTGAGAAATAAATCATTGTGTTTGTTTGATAAAGACATACTTGAATCTTTCCGGTTATTGCTTTTAAAACAACCCCTCCCCCATGTGAACTGAACTGACAGGGGAATAGATATGACAGGGGCTGAAGCTCATTAAATATCAATCAATCAACTTTATTTATATAGCGCTTTTACAATCATGATTGTGTCAAAGCAGCTTCACAGTGTTAAACAGGACAATATTGCAACAAAATTAGATTTGGCTGTACAGTCGTTCTGGAGAAAACAGTGATGTTATCAGCTTATTTTAATTTATCATATAGCAACAATGTTGGCATATCCGTATTATAGCTTATAGAATTAAATAAGACCTAATTCATATATTTTATTTGTATAATTAGTTGAATAACTTTGATCATAATTTTAGTGTCCCCAACTGAGCAAGCCAAGCCAAAGGCGACAGTGGCAAGGAACTAAAACTCCATCAGGGCATGATGGAGAAAAATGGGAGATTGGGCGAAACCAGACTCAGTCGGGGTGCCAGTTCTCCTCTGGCCTATTAACACACCGTGTATGATTATTATTCTGGCAACCTTACAGGTCAGAAATCATATTAGATCGGAATATTCAAAATTTCAGGGTATCACGGAAGAGACGGGTTTATTTAGGATGGTGCTTCGATTACACAAGAGTATGAATACATGAAAGATCGGAATTATTGCGCCTGAGACGGGTTTTTTGAGCATGACGTGCCGGTGAGGCAAATTCGAAGGAGACACCAATTGACATGGTCTCAGCAGACACTCCAGGATGCATTGGTCATGTCCAGGCGCAGGTCCACCATCTGATCCAGACACGGCCCGGATCCGGGATAAACCTCGGGATAAACAGAGAGACTAATATTAGCGTAGATGCCACTCTTTTTATGATGTAACGAGTACATAAGGTGTTCTGGGAAGTGTTCCCGGTTCCGGCTGACCTAGTTAACGCAGCCTAACAATCAGTCAATTAATTTGAATAATGAAAGTTAAAAATGTTCTGTGTGTATGCCATAGTAAAGATGTGTTTTTAGTCTAAATTTAAACTGACAGAGTGTCTGCTTCCCGAACAATGCTAGGAAGACTATTCCAGAGTTTAGGTGCTAAATATGAAAAGGATCGACCGCCTGCAGTTGATTTAGATATTCTAGGTATTATCAACTGGCCAGAGTTTTGAGAACGCAATAGACGTGATGGAGTATAATGTGTTAAGAGCTTGCTTAAGTACTAGGGAGCTAAACCATTTAGTGCTTTGTAAGTAATAAGCAAGATTTTAAAATATATGCGATGTTTAATAGGGAGCCAGTGCAGTGTTGACAGAACTGGACTAATATGATCATACTTCCTGGTTCTAGTAAGAACTCGAGCTGCTGCGTTTTGGACTAGCTGGAGTTTGTTTATTAAGCGAGCAGGGAAACCACCCAGTAGAGCATTACAATAATCTAGCCTTGAGCTTGTGAAAGCATTTATTTACATTTAATATTTTTAAGATGGTAGAATGCGGTTTTACAGATTCTAGAAACGTGGCTTTCAAATAAAAAAGATTTGTATCAAAGTATCGACGAGGGCTTGACAGAGCAGTCATCGAGTGTTAGACAGTATTCTTGGTTACTACTTGTGGAGCTTTTCTTTCCAATAATTAAAAATTCAGTTTTATCTGAATTAAGTTGCAGGAAATTACTATTCATCCAATTTTTTATATCAGCTATGCATTCCGTTAATCTTGTGAATTGGTAGGTTTCGTCAGGGCGTGAGGAAATATAGAGCTGAGTGTGATGGCCGACAATGTGGCCACACAGCAAGGCGGTAACTAAGCCACACCCACATAGACATGCATCTTTCTCTTGTTTGTTTACACATTAGGTTGCTCGTCTTTTTAGTATATTTCATGATTAAATATTTTGTTGCAGATCACATTGTAAATTTCATAATAAAGACTGACACAGATTTGGTTCAGGTTCACCATTTTATTTCTAATTTACACTTATGCCATACATGACTAGTTTGGGTGCACACTTTCTAGTTATTAGTGGTATATTGTGTTAACATTTGTTTCTTTGAGTTTAAGTTACCTATATGTGGAAAGCTAGAGGTTTGATGCTGTCTGGGCAGAGCGCTGCACTTCTGTGGAGGTCCGTTCGAGTAAAGGACCAGCTGGCGTCAGCTAGTGATGGGACATCTGAAGCGAGACTCCGGAGCTTGTGTCGAGCAAAAAGGGGCGTTCCAGATGAAGCCCCGATTCGAGGCTTGTATCGTTTCCGTGAAAATCACGTGACGATGACAAACGAGGCCTCGTTTTCTGTTGATTACGTCATTGCTTCATTCGGAGTATCGCTTTCGGATAAAAGTGGTTCGAAACCTCGCGCCTCTTGTGGGGTTTGCAGTAGGCATTTGCATTGGTGTTGAGGTGTTGGTTGTATGTAGTAGCGATATCATTATATATCATAGCTTGTATTATATATTATATTACATTATACTTAGTTTAGTAGATTATTAGAGTAAATTATACATAGTTCAGTAGATTATTAGAGTAAATTAGCCTATATCTAGGTGTAATACCTATACTACGTAATTATATATATATATATATATATATATATATATATATATATATATATATATATATATATATATATATATATATATATATATATATATATATATATATATATAGCCTATATTAGTAGTAGTGTTATTATTATATATATTATTGCTATTATTATTAATAATAATATTAATATAAGACTAGACTGTATTAGGGAACTGTATTAGGGAAAGCTTTTCCCATCCCTGTTGCAGTTCCACAATTCCAGTCCCATAAGCACTGCACTATTGCACTCATAATCAGCATTGCACTCACTATAATTTATTTACAATCATTCTGGGCATTCACTATCATCACTAACCTAAAGATCTACTGAATAGTTGAACACAAAGTTGTGTGTTTGTGTGAGTTGTGTGTGCATAGGTTAATACAAGCAGAGTAAAATACTTTATTAATACACGGGCAATAGAAAAAGGGTGTGCCCACACTATGACAGTTTGGTTGTTCAGGATGAGTAGATTTGTGTGCGATGCATTGCTTTGGACAGCAGGTGTCACTAGGGAGCACACTGTTTCATGAGGCTTCAGGTAAATGAACCTTTTGGTGAACCAATGGGCTGGAAAGCCTCAGTGGTTCAGGAAGCCTCATTTGGCCATCACTAGCGTCAGCAGCCGCCATTTTGTGCTGGTGGTTGAGTCCATGCTGCAGATTAGCCGAGGGGGGGGGGGGGGGGGGGTTTGGGGGGGGGGTGTAAGATTGATTGTTTATTTTTTGGTTATTATATTTGTTTGTGTATATTAACTTGTTTATGACCTGTTGGTTTATTGTTGGTGAATGAATTAACTTCTATGTCATGTAGTCTCATTGGGTTAATGGATGTTTGTTGTTCCCTATGTGTGTGTAATGGACTAGTCCTTTGTGTATAAATTTCCCCATGTGTGGCATTTGGGAGTCCATGTTTTTTTTCTGTTTAGTTTTGGTTTGATTATTGTTAAGTTTGGTTCTGTTCAGTGTACCCTTTTGTTTTGGGCCCAGACCTGACTTTATTTTCATTCAGTCTTTTCAAGTAATTTAATTTGTGAACTTTGGTTTTCTTCATTTAATAAATTAATTTTTTTGGTTGGAAATCCTGTGATCTTTGCCCTTGACTGCTTGGTCCCTCACACTGAGTATCGTCAGCATAACATTGAAAACTAACACCCTGCTTCCTAATGATATCTCCCAGTGGTAGCATATACAGGGTGAAAAGCAACGGCCCTAACTCTGAGCCTTGCGGTACTCCATACTGAACTTGTGATCAGCTTGACATTTACTGCTACAAACTGATAATGGTCAGATTTAAACCACGCCAATGCAGTTCCACTAATGCCAACATAATTTTCGATTCTATTCCGAAGAATATTGTGATCGATAGTATCGAATGCAGTGCTAAGATCGAGTAACACTAATAGAGAGATACAACCACGATCAGATGATAAGAGTAAATCATTTGTAACTCTAATTAGAGCAGTCTCAGTACTATGATATGATCTAAATCCTGACTGGAAATCCTCACATATACAATTTCTTTCTAAAAAGGAACATAATTGTGAAGACACAGACTTTTCTAGTATTTTTGATACAAACGGTAGATTCGAGATTGGCCTGTAATTGACTAATTCTTTAGGATCAAGTTGCGTTTTTTTAATAAGTGGTTTAATTATAGCCAACTTATAATTTTATTCCTAATATTATCAATCTTGCTAGTAAAGAAGTTCATAAAGTCATTACTGCTCTGCTGTTTACAAACGTCAGCAGTTGAAGCTTTATTTTTTATTTTTTTTGTTAATTTAGCCACTGTATCGAATAAATACCTAGGGTTGTGTTTGTTTTCTTCTAAAAGAGTTGAGAAATAAGCAGATCTAGCAGTTTTAATGGCCTTTCTATATGCAATCATGCTCTCTTTCCACAAATTGCGAAAAACCTCCAGTTTTGCTTTTTTGATATTAGGTAATGCTCTGAGATGTCATCGCTTTGCTGCAGATTTTTAACAGTATCAACATTTATTCCATGTGAAATTATTAGATCTAAAGTATGATTAAGGAGATTAGTGGGTCCCGATACGTGTTGTCTAACTCCAATAGAGTTTAGAATGTCTCTAAATGCCAATCCCAATGCGTCTTTTTCATTGTCTACGTGGATATTAAAATCACCAACAATTAGTACTTTATCTACAGCTAATACTAACTCTGATAGAAAACCAGCAAATTCTTTGATAAAGTCTGTATTGTGCCCTGGTGCCCTGTATACAGTAGACAACACAAATGTCAAACGGGATTTATCATTTACACTACATAATGTTACATAAAGCACCAAAACTTCAAAGAAATTATATTTGAAACTAGACTTCTGAGTAATACTGAAAATATTATTATAAATTACAGCAACACCTCCCCCTTTACCTTTCAGATGTGGCTCATGTTTATAACAATAATCTCGGGGGGTGCACTCATTTAAAGTAATGTAATTGTCAGGTTTTACCCAGGTTTCTGTCAAACACAGCACATCTAGGTTATGCTCTAGAATCAAATCAATAATAATCAGCAGTTTTGACGAAAGGGATCAAATATTCAGCAACCCAAGCTTTATCAATTGTTCATCCATATTATATCTGTTGTTTATTTGTTGGACATCAATTAAATTTTTACTGTTGAATGGTTTTGATGGTTTTTTGTATTTACTAATTCAGGGAACAGATGTGAATCTATGTGAATGTGTCCTTGTGAAAGAGTCTCTATGTGCTGGGATTTAGCTGACTTTGGTGACGTGAGACAGCTAGCAGACGGTTGGTTTAGCCAGTTTGTCTGCTTCCTGACCTGGGCCCCAGTGAGTCAAGGTTTAGCTCTAAGACTATGTGCCAAATTACTAGAGAGAAGAGCAGCACCATCCCAGGAGGGATGAATGCCGTCTATCTTTAACAGGTCACGTCTGCCCCAAAAACTTTTCCAATTGTCTATGAACCCTATGTTATTTTGCAGACACCACTTAGACAACCATCCATTGCTGATAATCTGCTAACTATTTCATCACTCCTTTTAGCAGGGAGGGGACCAGAGAAAAATACTGCCTTTGACATCGTACTTGCGAGTTTACACACCTTTTTAATGTTAATTATGGTGATCTCCGACTGGCGAAGTCGAACATCATTAGTGCCAATGTGAATAATAATCTTAGAGATTTTACGATTAGCTTTAGCCAGCACTTTTAAATTAGCTTTGATGTCAGGCTCTCTGGCTCCCGGTAAACATGTGACTATGATGGCTGGTGTCTCTATTTTCACGTTCCGTGTAATAGAATCGCCAATATCTAGGGCACTTTCAACAGGCCCTAGATATTTTTTAGATATGTCACCCAGCCCTGCTGCGCGGGCTCAGCTGGAACCCAACAATGAGTGTTCACTAAGCTAGTCGCATCCAAAGCAGTATCTAAAGCTGTTACATTCTCACTACTCTCACATAAAGCTTGGATGCGTGTCTCTAAATCTGAAATCTTCTCCGTCAGCCTGATTAATTCCTTACATTTATCACATGTGAAGCCCTGTTCGTAACGGAGATAGATATGCTAAACATGCAGCATGCAGTGCAAGTGACAATGACAGAAAAAGAAGACATGGCTTACCGTGTTTGTTGATGAATCCAAAACTTACCACAGTTGTTTGATGGAGTCTATTTAATAATCCAACTCACCACAGTTCTCTAATGAACTCATATGCAAATCTTATGCATTCCTAGCCATGGGCGCTTACTTCCAAGTGCGGCATGCCCATCAAAACCTAGCATTCAGGAGAGAGCCTCAAAACTAGTGTAGAACATAGCCTATTACTTATTAGTTTTGATGTTTTTGAATGTAAAAACCACACAAACATCTTTAGTTGACCTCAGACAACAGTATACTTTTTTTTCAGTTCATGCTGAAAAAGGTGTGATGAAGCCAGTTCATGACACCTTTAAATGTTCTAGCTCTGTCTATGCAATAAATGCACGTGCGTTCTTAAATGAGCAAGGTTTTTAATAGCTATTTTCAACTTGACATGAATTGAGCTGTATATTAATGTTTACAAGATATGTATTTACAACTACAACTCCTCATAATACACACCTCAATAGCAAGCAAATTTTTTTGCCCATTCCACTCATGTAATTCGCAGCCACTGCTTTTCTGTTACATATAAGCGAGCGATAACCACGCTGCAGCTTTACTTTGTATTAATAGAGGAAATATAGGAAATAATAAAGGATTTTTTTTTTTATTGTTGTATTGTTTGGGGCTTTCTACAGCCTTTCAAGAGCCTGCCTCAGATAGTTTTTTTAATCAATGCACAAATTGTAAAAACTTATTATTAACTTAATTATTAACACTAATAGTTCCTAAATTCTTATTGGGTGGGCAAGGCAGACATTTAGACCTGCCCATGCCTAGAACCGGCCCTGAAGACAGATCACATCAATGAAAATGACAAAATAAAGATATAACCTTTATGATCTGATCTAAAATGGAATTTTAAAACCTGAAAGGTGAAGCTAATTTATGACTACCATTTATTTCAAACAGGTAAGTAATTTCCTGATGCTTATAAATGATTGACATGAACATAGACTGATTTAACATAGACTTATCAATAAAATCTACAGCTACAGAAAAGTCAATGTCCTTGTGCTTTGAGGTGACAAAACTCACAGTCACTAAAGCTCCTGGCAGCCAACAGTATTACTTGTACTCTCCACAATGATTGCTAAGTGACTCATCATTTCAAAGGAAACTAACTGCTTGGGCATTAGGAACAGTTTTGCCTCCATTTACAGAGAGGGACAAGAGACTTAGTACTGCTTCCAAATGTACATATTTGCTATGTGTGTATGTAATTTACATTGTGGGACCAAAAAAATAAGTATGGTCAAGTTAAGTTTACCACAGATTTTATTTTACTCATATTCATTGTCCTCCACAATTATTGGCACCCCTGTTTAACTTCTAAATATTCTCCCTTTTTTAACAACATAGAACCCAAATGCAAAAAAAAGAGAAAAAATCCAACCTTTTATTTAAGTACATTACTTTGGTGGTAAAAAAATAATAAATAAATTAAAAAAATCACAGAAAAAAAAAAAAAAAAAAAAAAAAAACTTGAAATCATGTGTCCCGCAACTATTGGCACCCCTGATGTTAATACTTCGTTCAACTCCTTTTTACCAACAAGACAGAACTTAATGTCCTTCTATAAAATTTCACAAAATTGGAGAACAAAGAGAGAGGGATCTTTGACTATTCTTCTTTGCACAATCATTTTAGAATTATAGTGTCCTGGGTCCTCTCTTATGCACTCTCCTCTTTAGCTCGCCCCACAGGTTTTCGATGGGTTGAGGTCTGGGTAATGAGATGGCCATGGGAGGACCTTGAGTTTGTAACTACTGAACCATTTTTGTGTAGATTTTGCCACATGCTTTGGATCATTATCCAGCTGATGACAACCCATCTTCAGCTTTCTGGCAGAGGCCATCAGGTTTTTATTTAAAATGTCCTGGTAGTTCAAAGCATTCATAATGCCATGCACCCAACACGGTTCCAAGGGCCTTTGGAAGAGAAAAAGGGCCACAGCCTCACAGATCCTCCACCATACTTCACAGTGGGCATGAGGTGCTTTTCGGCATACTAATCTTTTGTTTTACACCAGACCCACTTAGAGTGTTTGTTGCCAAAAAGCTCAATCTTAGTCTCATCTGACCAAAGCACACGATCCCAGTTTTTTTTTTTTTTATTTTTTTTTTTTTTTTTTAAGTGTGATTTTTTTTTACCACCAAAATAATGTACTTAAATGAAAGGTTGGATTTTTCTCTTTTTTTGCATTTGGGTTTTATGTTGTTTAAAAAAAGAGAATTTTTAGAAGTCCACGACCACATCTTAAACAGGGGTGCCAATAATTGTGTAGGGCACTATATATATATATATATATATATATATATATATATATATATATATATATATATATATATATATATATATATATATATATATATATATATATATATATATATATATATATATATATATATATATATATATATATATATTTATTTATATATATATATATATATATATATATATATATATATATATATATATATATATATATATATATATATAGTATATGTTTTATAAGTGACTGTTCTGGTGCAGATTGATTTGTAAATCATCAGTATAACTCTAGTAAGTGCCTTTTAGTGCTCCAGAATGATTGAGCTTATACTCGTATCAAAATCAGGCCCTCAGAGAGGACGTCTGCACATGGCAAAAGCATTAAAGGATTAGTTCACCAAAAAATGAAAATTCTTTCACTGTTTATTCAACCTCAGTTCTTTCCAAACTTGTTCCACTTGTATTTTTTCCTCTCTGCAGCTCTCAAATTCCAATTTAATATACACATAAGCATTTTCAAAAATTACATGTTGCATGAAGATGTTGCATTGGTTTTGTACCCTGTGTTTGGATTCAATGTGTCTTATGGTAAGTTTAAATATGCAGAAAGATATAAGAACTAAACAAAAGAGATGATTTTCAGCGAATAATGAATATCATGTCAATCTACTGTTGGAGTTCAGAATACTTGGTATATTGCATGCAAGTTATATGGAATACGTTAAAGTAATACAGGTTTAGAACAACATGAAGAGTAAACGATGTCAAAACTGTAGAATTTAAAATAATCAAAGATATTTTATATTTGAAATTGAACAAAGAAATTTACTTTTCAACTCCCATTATTCAACTATTTTTGATATGGTACTTACTTTGAATTGTCACCTATTGCAATACAATACAATACAATACAATACAGGTACTGGTCATATAATTAGAATACCATCAAAAAGTTAATTTATTTTACTAATTAAATTTAAAAAGTGAAACTTGTATATTATATTAATGCATTACACACAGACTGATATATTTTAAATGTTTATTTCTTTTAATTTTGTTGATTATAACTGGCAACTTAGTAAAAATGACCATTAACACCTTGCACAAGAAGGGCAAGACACAAAAGGTCTTTTCACAGAGATCTGTGTCCAAGCACATTAATAGAGAGGTGACTGGGAAGGAAAAGATGTGGTAGAAAAAAGTGAACAAGCAATAGGAGAACTGCATGCTGGAGAGGATTGTGAAACAAAACCCATTCAAAAATGTGGGAGAGATTCACAAAAAGGGGACTGCAGCTGGAGTCAGGGCTGCAAGAACCACTACGCACAGACCCATGCAAGACATGGGTATCAGCTGTCGCATTCCTTGTGTCAAGCCACTCTTGAACAACAGACAGCATCTCGTCTGGGCTACAGACAAAAATGACTGGACTGCTGCTGAGTGGTCCAAAGTTATATTATCTGATGAAGTAAATTTTGCATTTTCTTTGGAAATCAGGGTCCCAGAGTCTGGAGGAAGAGAGTAGAGGCACACAGTCCACATTGCTTAAGGTCCAGTGTAAAATTTCCACAGTCAGTGATGGTTTGGGGTGCCATGTCATCGGTTGGTGTTGGTCCACTTTGTTTTCTGAGGTCCAAGGTCAACACAGCCGTATACCAGGAAGTTTTAGAGCACTTCATGCTTCCTGCTGCTGACCAACTTTATGTAGATGCAGATTTCATTTTCCAACAGGACTTGGCACCTGCACACAGTGGTAAAGCAACCAGTACCTGGTTTAAGGACCAATGTATCCCTGTTCTTTATTGGCCAGCAAACTCGCCCAACCTTACTTCCAAGTCTCTAGTGCGGCACGCCCATCAAAACCCAGCGTTTTGAAGAGAACCTCAAAACCAGTGTAGAAAATGGCCTATTACTTATTTGTTTTAATGTTTTTGAATGTAAAAACCACACAAACGTCATTAGTTGATTTCAGACAGCAGTATAAAAAAATTAAAAAGCCAGTTCATGACACCTTCCAATATTCTAGCTCTGTCCATGCAATAAATGCACGCACATTCTTAAATGAGCCAGCATGGGGTATTGTGAAGAGGAAGATGTGATGTGCCAGATCCAACAATGCAGAAGAGCTGAAGGCCACTATCAGAGCAACCTGGACTCTCATAATACCTGAGCAATGCCACAGACTGATCGACCGCCATGCTGCATTGCTGCAGTAATTCAGGCAAAAGGAGCCCCAACTAAGTATTGAGTGCTGTACATGCTCATACTTTTCATGTTCATACTTTCAGTTGGCCAAGATTTCTAAAAATCCTTTCTTTGTATTGGTTTTAAGTAATATTCAGATTTTCTGAGATACTGAATTTGGGATTTTCCTTAGTTGTCAGTTATAATCATCAACATGAATAGAAATAAACATTTGAAATATATCACTCCGTTTGTAATGAATGAATATAATATACACGTTTCACTTTTTGAAAGGAATTAGTTAAATAATTCAACTTTTGGATGATATTCATATTATATGACTGCACCTGCATAGTATTAGTATAGCAACACTGTAACATTATAGCAACACTCTCCACCTATATTTTGCTATTGTAAATGTGCTTATTTCCGTGCCTGGTATTTGTAGCAGTTCGTGGTAAAGATGAGAAATGTACAGTTTCTCCCAAAACACTTAACAGTGATGGGACTAAAAAGCATGTTCAATTCTTAGATGAGGGGACATGCTCTAATGAAATTGCAAAGTTTAGCTCAGAAAATGCACAAGAAAGTGTGCCTATTTCAGTTCTTAAGGTGATGCATCACCGCAATATCACAGAGTCATGTACCAGAACGCATGGTGTACAATCATTAGAGAGTCATGAATATCCTCAAACTCCAGGAGAACATAGTAGACAACCCAAAGAGAACAGGTTTTGCAGTTCCTGTCAGAAAATAGAACTTAACATGCTGGTCACTGGGTAGAGGTTGATCTCCACCTTATTTTCAGAAAAAATAAGAAATTACTTTCTAAGGGCAAAGATCAGCGTTCATTTGCAGGGAAAACTCTCAGTGGGTAAACTGCATTGTTCATGCAAGGTCTTCAGCTGTTAACCTCATGTGCAAGTGTTCTAGGGTTCCCTTTGGGGGAAAACCCCTTGTTTTTTTAGGAACCACTGTAGGGCCCTCATGTGCAACAGGCCAAATGGACGCTGCTGCTAAATGACCTAACACTTTCTGGAAGTGCTTCACAGTGATGCTGTGGCCCAACCTTATCCCTGAGACCATCGCCAGAACGTTCTCGACTTGCGCCGAAGGTAATTGTGCCCACATCGAAATCGAATCCCATATTATCCCTAGAAAACTGGTCTTCTGGGAAGGCGTCAACACACTCTTTTTCGTGTTGAGTCTCAGCCCCAAGCACTGAATGTGGGAGAGAACGACATCTCGATGTCGAACTGCCATCTTGTACGACTGCACCAGAATGAGCCAGTCATCGATATAATTCAGCACACGGATACCCTGAAGTCTCAATGGAGCCAGAGCTACATCCATGCACTTGGTGAACGTGCGAGGGGAAATAGCTAGGCCGAACGGAAGTACTCAATATTGGTATGCTTCGTCCCCAAAAGCGAACCTCAGGAACTCCCTGTGACATTGAAGGATGGAGATATGGAAATAGGCATCTTTTAAATCTATCGTGATGAACCAGTCTGAACAGAACTAAATCTGACTCACGATGGTGGGACTCACTATGGCTTCCTTTGCCAGCAAGGATATTACTTCTTGTTCCATTAACCAAACCCGCTCCGGTACCACTGCAGTCCACGTCACGTTGAATTTCGGAGGGGGGTGACTGAACTGCAGTCTGTACCCTATTTCTACAGTACGCAGGCAAGAACTGCTGAAAGGCCGTGGATAGCTTTTTCACCTCATGAAACCTGTCGATGGCCGAGTTGACGGCGTCACCGAACAGGCCAGAAGGCAAAATCGGGGAATCCAGGAGAAAATTCCTATCTTTCTCCCAACATGTCCTCTAACCAATACGCCTGTTTAGGTCGTTTGTCACTTCCTTGAAATACGACCCATAGAAGCGTATACTAAAGTCGCGCCCCTATCGACAATATTTTAATTAATTAAATATGAGGCACAGGAGCGTTTTCTAAAGTTGTGCTCCTATTGACAGCAGGGCACTTTCATTTTAAAGGATTTTTCCCTTTTATCTGTTTACTATTTCTAGTTTTGTATAGCTCAGTTGGTAAAGCATTGACCTATACAACAACACCATGTGATCATGCGATCGTTAGTTCGACCCCAGGGAACACATGTGCTTAAAAGTGTGTATGCGCTATAAATCACTGGGTAGGTTTAGGGATGGGGTGAGTGTAGTTGTAAATTAAAAAAAATAGTTTTGCTAAATGGAAATATGACAAATGGTGGTAAAAAGTCCACACATTGCATTAAAATGAACACCCATTTTGATTGGTAACGACAGTCATTCGTCAGTTCATGACGTCAGGCGTAACACAACACTGTCATTATTTTTACACCAGCTAGAGGGCGCATGACTTTAAAACGATATAGGTCGTAATACGTTTCTTGAAAAACGACCTATAGAGTCGTATTTTTTTTTTGAGGACAGGTTGCTTTCTCCTTCATCCCCAATAGATTAAGCCATGGATGCCTCTCCACTGGCACCATGAGAGACAAATCTGCAGCCTTACAGAGCTCGAGGATGTCCTCCGGAGATTGAGGTCTTTAAGGAAGCCTGGTAGGCCTGCAAGATGGAAAAAGTATGCAGGGAACTACCAGCCTGCATATACTCTGCACATACTCTGCACCACCCGTCTCTGAACTCATCCAGCTTCTCAGAACCAGATAGCACCAGCATCGGCTTCTCCACCCTGGGGAAGGAGGCCGCATCGCGGGCTTCCGCACGGGGAGGGTGAGCCTCTGAACTGTCAGAGGAAGATTGGGAATGTGCCTCCGCAAATATATTTCTTTGGACAGACAACAATAAATAGACAGACAATTCACACAAAGCGCTATGCTGAAGAACGATAACTGACGCTATTATGCACCGGTCTCTCCTTTATAGCTTCCCTTCACATCTATGTCATGACGCAGCACCAATTAGTATTGGACTAATTTCATTCATACTTCAGATATGCTGATGCTTAGGGAACATCCCCAAATTCGTCGTTCCGACGCAGTGTGAAGTTCCCTCGATATAGGGAACTTTGCTATTTTCCATAGTAAAACCATGTAGAGGGGAACAGAATTGACATTTGGGTACAGTCTAATTTACAATTCTATTAATCATTAAAAATATTTTCCTGAAAACATGATTCAGTAACTCTGAACTTTGCACTTTATCGTGCTCATTAACAAAAACATTGGTGTAGGAAGATTTTGAGCTAGACCACACCTCATAATGACATTCTAATACTGGCTCCCTGTTATAACAGGACCAAATTTGCATGACAATTGTAAACCCTCCTCACCATGTTTGGGGCATGATTTACACACAAATCAGCCTCACAAAAAATATTTACATCTAGATTCACATTCACATCTGTGATTTTTTTTTCCCAGTTACTGTATTGTTTGTTTTGTTTTTCTTTGGATTTACTAAATCAGTTAGTTATTATATAACTTCTTTCCTTTTCTGGTCTTTGCTACTCTGAGCAGTGTACAAATCTTAGTGTTTAGGGCACTTTTTGTGTTTCGTTGCCTCTTCTTGACGGATCGCTTCCTGTTCTCCTGAGTTGCAAGTCGCTTTGGATAAAAGCGTCTGCTAAATGCATAAATGTAAATGTAATAAATGTATTATATGTCTCATCAAGTTAAATATCAAAAGTGTATTTCTTATTCTTACCTAAGCACAAAACTGTGTATTATCATTGTATTTAAATGATGCATTTGATTTTGAAATTATTTGATTTCTGATTCTTTGAATGTTGTCCTGCAACAATGTTTTTGGACAGAAATTCAATTGAATCAGTATTTGGTTACACATAATATGTTGCTGATGCTCTTCATGAAAAAAGGGGGCTTTTTCATGAAGGGCTTAATCAACAAATCAACACTGATTGTTGTTTTGTTATAATGCAATTTATATTTAATGTTTCCAGAAACAATGCTTGTGAGCTTTTGAGCTCTTCTTTTATTCTCAACCTTGACCACTTTATTAAGTACATCAATTTAAGGGGACATATTTCCAGAGACCATTTTAATCTGACCACATCAAACTTTTCACAAATGACAAATGTCATGTATGCTCTTGCTCTTTGGTGTGCTATATGTTCTTTAAATCGCAGGATCCATGCTGCACAAGTTCACATCCTGTGGCCTCAGAAAGAGGGACAAGCGTTTACTCTCATCTTCAGTGACTGTTCTCGAGGTGTGAAGTATTCAAATGACGTTTTGCATATCAAGGACCGTTGCAACACCATTTGATGGAGCCTTCTTATGAAGGGCTGAAATGAGTGCAAGGACTGAAGACTGACCAGCTGCATTTGCAACAAGTCTGGACGAGAAGTCTGAAGATAACATTTACACACAACAGAAAGCAGTCTTCGTGGACTGTGCCACCTTTAGACTCAATGTCTGTGGCCAACCAAGGGGGGGAATTGTAGAATTGAAAATAATTAAAGATATTTGATTTTTGAAATTGAACACCCTTACAGAACCTACATTTTGGGGATAACTGTATGTCCTTAAACAGTGGTTTTATCAATATTTTGCTTTAAACATCATGTTCTCACACCCAACTCGTCATATATTGACAATCGTTCGGACCCTTCTGCGTTTTTTATATATATATATATATATATATATATATATATATATATATATATATATATATATATATATATATATATATATATATATATATATATAGTGTACTACCCATTTTACATAATTTTTCAATACGCAGGGTACTCTGCTAATTTCTATGAGAAACCTTGAGCATCATACGCAGATATACACATACACAGTTGGGCATGGAAATGTTATAATCATGATATAACAGATATGACTGGAGGAACAACATATTCAAAAGGTTCAAATATTTAAGTGTTCTGAGGCCAAATGATATATTTGTGTGAATAAAATCCCGAATATCAATCAACGTCTCCATTATAGACTGTACAAAAATATGGACGTAGTGTCCGTGGCGTCATCCATAGGTTACTGAAGAGCATTTTTAAAGCCTAAAATCAGTCATGAGACACACGAGAGCCAATGACATTTTACAATCAAAGCTGACGTATGCAATTGGTTATGAGACATACGAGAGCCAATGCAATTTCACTATGAAATCTGACGTAATGCGTGGCAATATTTGAAATTTGATGTGTGCATGATTTTCACCGGATGGTTCCCATGCCCAACGCGTGTATGACGCCAAAGTTTTCTCATTGAAATGAACGGATCAACCTTTCGCAACGAAAAATGACGCCGAGGGGTACCTTTAGTGTCTTCATTGTGAAGCGGAAGGCACTTAACCATGCTTCAGATTTTGATGCATTGGGAGTGAGAACGGGTTGAAAATAGTTAATTCACTGTTGGCTGGTGAATGTTGCCAAGCAACTTGACACGTTATAGAAGTCAACTAATGCATCTGCTGTTTTATTGTTTTACTTAGGACATGGTTTGTTGAATCAGAGACGTAACTATTTAATGTAATAAACATGATGAATGATGAATGTATAGATTTGTGATTAGATGACAGATACACATCTCTCGTTTCATCTTAACAGAACTAGCTGTTAACTAAAACAACACTATAAATGCTGTTGTTCAGAACCAAACATCCACTCAGCTTGTCACTAACCTGCAAAAATGCTATTTATTATACTCCGTTTTTGTTCCCCTGTTAAAATCCAGGCTGAAAATCAATGTGGTTAAACTGGCAGAACTCCAGCCATGCACAAACATAGACCTGCAGGAGAGAGCTGCAATAATTGACACAGCATTGACAGATAAAACTAATGAAAAAAGCTGTGTGGTTTGTGAGTACCCCCTTCCCCGAATAGATCAAATATAAAGACAGCACTTACTAAAAGTTATAAAGATGACCTTATTTATTCATGTTTCATCCTGTAGAAAATATACTGCGATGAATTGCTTGAATATTTTATAAAACTCTCTTGAATAACTTCAGTTAAATCAGTACTTCTGATATATATATATATTTGCTCCCTCTTTCAGTGTTTCTAAAATTTTGCAGTTGTAGCAAATTAGCTCAAGAGAAATATTAACAAATACATAGCCTATACATTTTTATATTTAATTATAAATATTTGGAACAGTTAATAACATTAATTGATGTAGCAGAATTCATATTCATTCAGTAAAAGTGTTCGTCCAGCGAACACTGATTAATCTTCTATCAACTTTCAGAAAAAAAAAAAAAAAAAAACACAAAACAAACATTCATGGCCCCAAAAAAGCAACCCTTCATTGCAACTCAGAGCATGTCGCTGGGATTGCATCATTAAATGGACTTTGTTTTGCAAGCAGTGAGCACAGAATCAACATTCACGTAAATTGTAATAATTTATAATTATTTCTTATTTTTTAAATGTGTAAGTTGTATTAACTAAATCACGAATGCACAACTAGTCTTAAGAAACATATAAACATACATTACATTTCCAAAGGTTTTGAGACACCTGCCTTTACATGTCCTTTAATTACAGCCCATTCTTAAAGGGATAGTTCACCCAAAAATGAAAATGTTATGTTTATCTGCTTATCCCCAGAGCATCCAAAATAGGTGAGTGAGGTAAATGTACAATGTACACAACCTGGCTGAAGAGATTTCTCGCGCTTATCTCTACGACATATTGTGTACATTAACCTCACTTATCGAAAGTGATTGCGCGGGTAAGACTGTTAGACATGGTAGCGTATTAGAGGTAAAAAAATTATATAAATACTGTTTCGATTTCTCACACATTAGGACCGCAGGGTTAGATTTTTTTTTTTTTTTTTTTTTTTACTCTCATGAATATTTTATTCTCCTTCTAGCATTTGTTATCATTCACATGCATCATACGACTGACAGACCGTAACGGTTTGTGTTAAAAATCTACAGTTGTCTTCTACTGAAGAAACACAGTCACCTATATATTGGATGTTCTGTGGATATCTCTTTAATGTTCTTAATTCTTAGGAGGTTCAACTATTCTGGGAAGGCTCTCCATAAGGTTTAGGAGTGTGTTTATTGGGAATTTTGACAACTCTTCTAGAAGTGCATTTGTGAGGTCAGGCCCTGATTTTTGGACGAGAAGGCCTGGCTTGCAGGACAAGAAGGGGCCATTCCCAAACTGTTCCCACAAAGTTGGGAGCATGAAATGTTCAAAATGTATTGGTATGCTGAAGAATTAAGAGTTACTTTCACACCATAATCACCCTTCCACCAAACTTTACACTTGGCACAATGCAGTCAGGCAAGTACTGTTCTCCTGGCAGCCACCACACCCAGACTCATCCATCAGATTGCCAGAAAGAAAAATGTGATCTGTCACTCCAGAGATCATGTCTCCCCTATAGAGTCAAGTGGCAGTGTGCTTTACACCACTGTATCCGTATCTTTGCATTGCACTTGGTGATGTGAGGCTTGGAAGCAGCTGCGCGGCCATGGAAACCCATTCCATGAAGCTTTCTACAAACTGTTATTGAGCTAATCTGAAGGCCACACAAAGTTTGGAGGTATGAAGCTATTGAGTCTATTGCAGAGACTTCTGAGCACTGTGTGCCTCAGCATGTGCTGACCCCTATCTGTGATTTTATGTGGCCTACCACTTCTTGGCTGAGTTGCTTTGTTTCCCAATTGATTCCACTTTGTTATAATACCACTAAAAGTTGACCCTGGGATATTTAATAGTGAGAAAATTTCACAAATGGATTAGTCGCACAGATGGCAACCTATCACGGTACAATGTTTGAATTCACTGAGCTCATGAGAAATACCCATTCTTTCGCAAATGTTCATAGGAGCAGTCTGCATGCCTATAGGTGTTTGATTTTATTATACACCTGTGACCAAGGAAGTGATTACAACTCCTAAATTCAATGATTTTTAGGGGTGTACCAATACTTTTGGCAATATAGTGTAAATCAAACATAGATGGGTAGAAAGCTTATACTATACATCTGTTTAGTTAAACACATGGTTTACTTGCAATGCCTTAGCCATTGAACGAGTGTCCAGATGAAACTCTTGATTTGTTCAATAGTTTGACGGTGATGACGTTGCAGTAATCTGGTCGAGTGAAAGATTATGAACTTCAGTTACAACAGGGCTGGATTCAACTTTGAGTCCCCTCTGCTGCACACTGGGGCAGAGGTCCCTCTGCGTCACAGTCAGGCTAATGTCTTTTCCAAACAAACAGCAACCAGAAGAAGAAGATGACAGAGGGTCACTGAGATGGTGTCTTTTAAACTTGTGAAGGTCACACCTCACAAGTTTGGCTTGACTAATGAAGAGGGTGTAAGTTCAACCAACAAAAAGCTTCTTTGTTGAAGTTGCCTCATTTGTATGATCAAAGTAAGCTGGCAGTTTTGTGTCCCTTTATACTCTATAAATATGACAAGCATACATCATGTGCATGTATGGGTAGGAAACTAAATAAGGATTATTTTGATATGAAGCATGAAACTAATGAGGTTGCCAATATCATAAGGCATGTATAAAACAGTTATACAATACCAAAAAGACACTATACAAAACAGAACACACACAATGTTCTGGGTTTTCAGTAGTCATTTTTAGTCTAGCCCTTATAATTCAACTCTAATGTAAGGATTTTGGCGTTAAGATGTCTGCCATTATTTATTTAACATAAATGAATGTTTGTGTTTTTTTTTTTGTTTTTTTTTTTGTGTGCGTGTAATAGAGATAAAGTACATACTGCAAATGGACTGCAATCTATCATATTTTGTTTCAACATTTAGTCTATTTTGAAGGCAATATTTCTGTGCATATTTTAGCTTCATCACATGGTAAAGATGTGTGCTAACTAACTCTGACACCTGTGTAGTTGTTATTGATTGTATTGTGAAAGTTAATGAAAGCCGAATCACACTACAGCAAAAGACAGTATTAAAGTGATAACAAATATGCACTCTTTCAGACAGGTTAACAAGCATCAAGAAATTAGCTGCCACTTCTTGACAGACACCTTGAAAACACCCCCAACCCCCTTGAACTCTGAATTGATAAATAGAAGCGTTTCAAGTAAGCCAGTGAAGGGTGTGAAGAAGGTATTGACATGGGAAACCTGTAGAGCTATTGTGACACTTTATTAGATATGTAGAGGGTGTGTAGTATTTGAGGTTGTTTTTTAAACATCTGACACTTTCATGATACACAAGCTCTTTTGTTTTCTTATCTAATGGCTTTTCATTCTTTTCTCCGTGTTCTTTGGACTAAGCATTACCATTCCGTTCTCTCATATGCTTTGGTCATCATTAATTAAGACTGCTCAGGGTTGGCTTATTGACCTCCATGGCATCAGGGATTTTGATGGGTTGTGAGGAGCTCATGGTGTCTGGCCCAAAGCCTATTTTTTCCCCCATTCGGTCATCCACAGTGTTTGATGCATGGCAATTTAAATCCCCTCTTCTAATTAAATGTGATCTGCACTTGAGCTAAATGACATTTTTACAGAAGGCTATCTGGTACCTTCAAGACAAGGTGACATTCCACTTTCCATTATACAGGATTATAACAAGTAGCCGGACTCTCACAAAGTACGGCTTGAGAGGTGGCTCTTCCTGCAAAAATCAGTTATGGTGATGTGCAGGCAGCTTTGAGGAATCAAAGGGATTTGGGACTTAATTCACAGCTTAGCCATTGCATCCCAGGTGTCAGCACAATGCAAAGTTCAGCACTAAATAATTAATAAAATAATGTCATCAGTTATTTCCTGCAGAGTTTGTTAAATGCAGGGGATTCCAATTTGAGATCAATGAATTTATATACTGTATACACTGATTAAACACACTGTACACTTTTATATAACAGTCATGATCCTTGAATCGGATTGGTCATGCTGCATTCCAGGAAGTCTCATAATTACAGTCCATCAGCACTAGGACTTTGTTTCTATTTTGTTTGCTCTTGTAAGTTCAGTGAGGATTTTTTTTTTTGTAGCTGACATTGTTACACCAGTAGGTGGCAACAAGTGAATGTCTTTACAAGTGTGTTTACAATTAAGCATTCTTCAAACCAATTAATAAAAAAAATGCTGATAAATTCAGGAAAGATGAGTGAGCCATTGAATCATTTACTCCACTGGTTTGTTCAACAAAGCTGATGCATTCATGAAAAATGAATAAGTCATTGAATCATTCACTCAAAAATAGCTATATAAAAAATGTCTTTATGACAAGCAATTTGAATCATTCACACAGATTTGCTCAACAATGCTGATTCAATGAATGTCTTTATAAATGGGTCAAATTATCATTTATCCAACTGATTTGTTCAAAAACACGGAATCATTCAGGAACCAAACATCAATATTGCGGGATCTATCATTCTGTCGGCGCAACGCAACACCAGGCGTGGTGTTTTCTGCTAGTTTCAGCCCGACACAGTTATCATTTTCACATCCAGCACCATTTGTTCGCCCATGGGCGTGAGAGGGTCTGAAAACAAGGTCTGATCAGCAGTGCTGTAAAGTAACAAATTACAAATACTCTCATTACTGTTACTGAGTAGTTTTTTGCAGGAATTATATTTTGTTTAAGTAGTTTAAAAACAGTGTACTTTTACTTTTACTTGAGTACATTTTAAGTACTGTATCAGTACTTTTATTGCACTATTTTCCCTAAACCTGCCGTTGCTACATTATGTTTATTTATTTTCCTGTCAACGTGATTGGCTAAGACGAATAATCAGTCCTGTGTCTCCACGCGTGTAACTCCTGTCAAATCTACCATAGCGACCAGCCTAGAGTGAGAGGCACGCGCACTTTATGAAATTGGGTAAGTGCTGGCTACTGTATGATGACTGCAGTCGTCAAATTGGTTTAAACAATTGACCGCAGAATATTACAGTTTCTAATACACGCACACATGGTCCGTATTATTAGCCTGAAGTGGTCATACTCAATTCTAGTCAGAATATGAGTCTGAAACTGCTCCATAGGGCTGTGATTATGGGGCGTGTTCAAACCGAACCAGGAAAGATCTCGATTGGATAGACCTACAACCAATCAGAGCAACGAAGCAACGCATTACGTTAGTTGTGAAATGTCAACGGAGCTCAACTGCACTGTGTTGTCAAGTCCGCATTTATTTTCCGCGGGTTGTTTTCCATGTACGCTTGTTGAAGCGACTATTATGTGATATATAGACCCATGAATTAGAGCTGAACCTTGACTCACTGGGGCCTAGGTCAGGAAGCAGACAAACTGGCTAAACCAACTGTCTGCTAGCTGTCTCACGTCACAAGAAGCAGCTAAATTCCCAGCACATAGAGACTCTTTCACCTAGATATTATCACATAGAGACTGTGTCTGTTCCCCGAATTAGTAAATACAAAAAAGCTATCAAAACCATTCAACAGTAAAAATTTAATTGATGTCCAACATATTAACAGCAGATATAATACGGATGAACAATTTGATAAAGCTCGGGTTGCTGAATATTCGATCCCTTTTGCCAAAAACGCTGATTATTAATGATTTGATTAAAGTCATAACCTAGATGTGCTGTGTTTGACAGAAACCTGGCTAAAACCTGACGACTACATTACTTTAAATGAGTGCACCCCCCGAGATTATTGTTATAAACATGAGCCACGTCTGAAAGGTAAAGGGGACGTGCTGCTGTAATTTATAATAATATTTTCAGTATTTCTCAGAAGTCTTTTCAAATATAACTCCCTTGAAGTGCTTTATTTAACGCTGTGTAGTGTAAATGATAAATCCCGTTTGACATTTGTGTTGTCTACTGTATACAGGCCACCAGGGCACAAAACAGATTTTATCAAAGAATTAGCTTGTTTTCTATCAGCGTTAGTACTGGCTGCAGATAAAGTACTAATTGTTGGGGATTTTAATATCCATGTAGACAATGAAAAAGACGCATTGGGATTGGCATTTACAGACATTATAAACTCTATTGGAGTTAGACAACACGTATCGGGATCCACTCATCGCCTTAATCATACTTTAGATCTAATAATGTCACAGGGAATATATGTTGATACTGTTAAAATTCTGCAGCAGAGCGATGACATCTCAGATCATTACCTAATATCATGTATACTTGATTTAGCTAAGGCTGCAAAGCCATCCTCTTGCTTCAAATATGGCAGGACTATAACCACTGAGACTAAGGATTGCTTTGTACATAATCTTCCTCATCAGTTCCATCTCCTCAGCATTACAGATAGCCAAGAGGAACTTGATGTTGCAACAGAAACTATTGACTTTCTCTTTACTAGCACTTTAGACATAGTTGCTCCCCGGCGCTTAAAGAACATTAAAGCAAATATTTCAATGCCATGGTACAATGAGCACACACAGGCCCTTAAAATAGCACCCAGAAAACAAAGCAGCTGGAAGAAAACAAAACTGGAGGTTTTTCGCAATTTGTGAAAAGTGAGCATGATTGCATATAGAAGGTCATAGGTCATAAAAACTGCTAGATCTGCTTATTTCTCAACTCTTTTAGAAGAAAACAAACACAACCCGGTTTTATTTGACGTTTAAACTGCTGACGTTTGTAAACAGCACAGCAGTAATGACTTTATGAACTTCTTTACTAGTAAGATTGATAACATTAGGAATAAAATTATAACTATACAGCTGTCTACTACACTATCACTTCAGACAGAGCACTGTAGCGACACTGAGGAAAAATTACACTCATTCACTGCTATAGGAAGAGAAGAATTGGCTAAACTTGTTAAATCATCAAAATCAACAACATGTATGCTTGACCCTATACCAACTAAGCTATTAAAGGAGATGCTTCCAGAGGTCATAGATCCTCTGCTTATTATTATTAATTCATCCTTGACATTAGGATATGTACGGAAAACTTTTACGTTTGCTATAATTAAACCAAAAAAACGCAACTTGATCCTAAAGAATCAATCAATTACAGGCCAATCTAAAATCTACCGTTTCTATCAAAAATACTAGAAAAGGCTGTGGCCTCACAATTATGTTCCTTTTTAGAAAGAAATGGTATATGTGAAGATTTCCAGTCAGGATTTAGACCGTATCATAGTACCGAGACTGCTCTAATTAGAGTTATAAATTACTCTTATCATCTGATCGTGGTTGTATCTCTCTATTAGTGTTACTCGATCTTAGCGCTGAATTCGATACTATCGATCACAATATTCTTCTGAATAGAATCGAAAATTATGTTGGCATTAGTGGAATTGCATTGGCATGGTTTAAGTGAAGCTGCTTTGAAACAATCATCATTGTAAAAGAACTATATAAATAAAGTTGTTTAAAATATTGATTGATTGATTGATTGATTGATTGATTGATTGATTTGATTTGATTGATTGATTGATTGATTGATTGATTGATTGATTGATTGATTGATTGATTGATTGATTGATTGATTGATTGATTGATTGATTGATTGATTGATTGATTGATTGATTGCGAATTTTAGCAGGCAACCATGCCAAAATAACACATTTTACCCCCCAAACGCCATTTTTTTCCGGAGAAGACCGAACCGCCCGAGCTCAAATGTTGTGGGCGGGGCTGAGTTCTGTTGCCATCCAGGCTACCGTATTATGTTAACGCTGAACAATCGTGGTGCGATCTGCTGGAAACCCTTTACTTTAGCTTGATTGTTTGCCAGGTTTCAAGTGCATTAGGAATTAACCGATCATCACTAGATTTGTGTCTCCTACATCGATTTTGTTTAACATATAAACACATAAACTTGCTTTGTCAGCATATTGAAGTGCATATTTATGTGTTCACACATGGTGACTTAAAATTGTAGTGCATGCAAATAGCAAATAATTTATATAAAATAAAAAAAAAATAAAACAGATTAATATTTAAATCAGGTTGTTTTTTTATTGCAAGCAAAAATAATCAGTGGGGAAATTGTGAGTTACTTTATATTGATTTCTGAAGTCTATTCTTTTTACAGGTAAAAACATCTTTTGAAATTAAAGCAGTACAATGAATGTGTCTTGAAAAGAAAAAAAACTTTTACTTTTTTACGTAGAATTGTTAATCTACAACCTTCTTTAACCGTATGAAAACCTCTACAGAATGGTTGTCATAAATGTTACCAGATTATTAGTTGTTTTCTCAAATATAACATGTCTGTATTTTTTGTGCTAGCAGTAAAATAAAAATAAATAGTCAAAGAACTATTGAAATACCGTTGGTGATCTCAGGTTTTTTTTGTTATTACTGAGAATCATTAAAAGGGCTACTTTTTACTCCTACTTTGAGTAGTATTTAGGACAGGTGCTTTCACTCTACTTGAATTAAATTTTTTGACAAGGACCTTCTACTTGAGTATGCTTTTTCAGTACTCTTTCCACCACTGTTGATCAGGCGCATTGCTGGCTAGAAAATCTGTCTGTGTAGAAAATTATTGTGCAGTATTATTTTTTATATTATTTAAGGGGTGCATTAGTAATGTGTGTCTATAGGCAGCTGCAGACAAAACATTTTAAATATTAAAAATAAATGTATTCCTAGTCATGAAAACATCAAATATGCCACGATGACTGGCACAACTGGCTTTTAAAGGGAATGGGAGATGGGACTGTGATTGGTGTATTGTACATTACACTCAAAACACTCCCATTACTCATTAAGAGACTAAGGACCCACCATGTGCCTGGCACACTGATAGTTTTATTATATATATAAATATTTTTTTTTTTTATAGCAAACTAGCAAAAATGGATTCAGACACGCCCTAAGTGCACCAGAACCATGCGCTCAGATCGTTAAAATAGGGCGCAGTGTTGCAGCGCTTCTGCTGTTGATTTGTCTGGAGCTTTTTTTGTTGGTTGAGTGAAATCAGAGAGAAAATGTATACATTGTGTCTAAAATTGAACTCACTATCAAGTACAATATAAATTAATAATGCTGCCACCTTGTAAGGCCAATAATTTCACAGAAATTATCTAAGCCATTGTCAGTACAAACCCGATTCCAAAAAAGTTGTGACACTTTACAAATTGTGAATAAGAACAGAATGCAATAATGTGAACATTTTAAATTTCAATAGTTTATTCAGAATACAACATAGATGACATGTCAAATGTTTAAACTGAGAATTTTTACAATTTTAAGGGAAAAATAAGTTGATTTTAAATGTCATGTCATCAACACATTCATGGCATCAAAACAAAAAAGTTGGGACAAGGCCATGTTTACCACTGTGTGGCATCCCCTCTTCTTTTTATAACATTCTGCAAACGTCTGGGGACTGAGGAGACAAGTTCCTTAAGTTTAGGAAAAGGAATGTTGTTCCATTCTTGTATTAGGTCTTCTTTGTCGCATCTTCCTTTTTATGATGCGCCAAATGTTTTCTATGGGTGAAAAATCTGGACTACAGGCTGGCCATTTCAGTACCCAGATCCTTCTTCTATGCAGCCATGATGTTATAACTGCAGTATGTGGTTTGACATTGTCATGTTGGAAAATGCAAGGTCTTCCCATTTTAGATCTAGAACTTGGATATACCTTTCAGCATTGAAGGTGCCTTTCTAGATGTGT
Organism: Pseudorasbora parva; assembly: GCF_024679245.1. Classification (NCBI taxonomy): domain Eukaryota; kingdom Metazoa; phylum Chordata; class Actinopteri; order Cypriniformes; family Gobionidae; genus Pseudorasbora; species Pseudorasbora parva. Next base: position 31,182,414 of record NC_090182.1, read on the forward strand.
AAGCTGCCAATGCCACAAACACTCATACAACCCCATACCATCAGAGATGCAGGTTTCTGAACTGAGCACTGATAACTTGGGATGTCCTTGTCCTCTTTAGTCCAGATGACATGGATTCCCAGCTTTTCAAAAAGAACTTCAAATTTGTATTTGCCTGACCACAGAACAGTTTTCCACTTTGCCACCGTCCATTTTTAAATGAGCCTTGGCCCAGAGAAAACGCCTGCACTTCTGGATCATGTTTACAGTAGCATTTCTGTATGTGATGCAGTGCCATCAAAGGGCCGAAGATCAGCCAGTATGGTTTTCCGGCATTGACCCTTACGCACAGAGATTGTTCCAAATTCTCTGAATCTTTGGATGATAACATGCATTGTAGATGATGATAACTTAAAACAATTTGCAATTTTTTCTCTGAGAAACTCTTTCTTATATTGCTCCACAATGTTTCGCTGCTGCATTGGGGGAATTGGTGATCCTCTGTCCATCTTCTGGGAGACACTGTCACTCTGAGAGGCTCTTTTTATAGACAATCATTTTGCCAATTCACCTAATAAGTTGCAAAATGGTCCTCCAGCTGTTCCTTATACATTTAACTTTTCCGGCCTCTTATTGCTACCTGTCCCAACTTTTTTGGAATGTCTAGCTCTCATGCGTCTCACTTTCAACATTTAATCTGTTATCTATATTCGATTGTGAATAAAATTTAAGTTTATGAGATTTGTAAATTATTGCATTCCTTATTTATTCACAATTTGTACAGTGCCCAAACCTTTTTTGGATAAGTGTAATAATGTTGGATTAGTGTAAGTAATGGTATCTTTGCTACTTCTTGTGAATGGCAAATCCTGTCCAATCCTATCTGGAAAATTCCAAACTAGACAATACTTTGTTGTTTGTGAAAGATATATCATTTAAGTTTATTCTTGCTGTGTTACTTTGCACAAAGACAAAAACACATAAAGACACAAAGCAGGATGCCTGTGCCTTTTATAAAAAATATTGTGTTGGTACAAAAATGAAAAGACCACTGTTACACTGAACATCAACAAATTACAAGTACCTTACTTTTAATTTATTGTTGTACCAACAAATGATTTACATAAAAGGCACAGGCATCCTGATGTGTGTCTTTGTGTGTTTTTGTCTGCAAAGTAACACAGCAACAATAAACTTAAGTAATACCTGACTTCAGGTTGAAAGAAAAGTGCATTTTTACACTGAGCACATTTCCTGCAGCCCAAGTCCAATTGTGATGCGTAAATACACTGCAAGCTCACTTACACAATGTCCTTAACACCATCACCATAACAGTACATGTGTTTTATTGACATAAATACATTACAATCAGTTCAAAGGAATACAGGTTACTTTTCTGAAAAAGAGTGTATTCCCAAGTCCATGTTTCTCACAATGTTCAAGTGAATCGTGGCACAATTTGGCGCACACACCCACCAAAATCTCGGCAGTTCAATAAATAAAGGGGCAACACTATATTCCTACTTCTTACAACCTCCTCCAGGTATGGTGTGGTACTGGTGCGCTCCCAAGTCCACATGACAGATTTCACATTACTAATAGGCTTAAGCGACATGAGAAAGTTCTTTGAAAAATATCTATGACCTTTGATACATGTCTACTCTTCATGCTCTGCATATGGTTTCACTAACAATAAACGTGCATTTGCATAATTCGTGAATATTTGTCCATACCCATGTTGATTAGAGTATTAAAAACTTGAAACATATTAATTTAAGATACATTTACAACTGATAAAAATTTGCAGTTAAGTTGTCATTAATCGTTAACTCTTTGAAAATCATGTGAAAAAGTGAATCTTAGTTTAAGTTTAAAGGATTTTTTTGTTTTGTGTTTTGTTAATGCTCCTGTTGCAGAATGCTACTTCCAATCCAACTTTATTTTTAGGTCAAATTTGTCTTCAACACTCAATGCTGTATGTGCCATGCTGTATTACATTCAAATGCTCAGTGACATATATACAGTGCAAATAGCTGTTGTACGCAAAGAAGTCATGTTAAAAGACAAAGCCGTTAACCCTGTACTTCTGTGTCACACAAAACAACAGTTTGCAAATCGTTTTTTTTTTTTTTTCTATCACCAAGGTTTGACATCTACAAAGATAAACCATTGTATTCCGTAGTTCATTGTTTACAGTATAGTGTGCTTTCACGTTAGTCATGTATGCATAAAAATTGCCATATAAAATAAAGAGTGTTGCAGGAGTCTTGGGTTTAATATTTTCTCACATACTGCGTGACCTCTGAAAAGCCTCAGCAAGAATTATTGCTTAACATGATGGCCCATTCCCAGTCACTGCAGATTTAGGGTTGGCAATACCATTAGCACATTTGCAAGCCTTTGGAACAGAGAAAAGCAGCAGTGTGCCGCCAGTGCAGTCAGCAGGGAAGATCAATGAAGGACAAGAGCGTTTAGTGGCTGGGACTTAGAGCCACATTCCCTCTTGCATTGCTTGTAACATGAAATCAACTCTGTAAGCTCTCGACATTTTTCTATATATGACACAGACTGGGTCGTATTCACTCCAGCAGTGCAATTCATCGTGTGATGAGCATCTTGTATCCACATATTAATGATTTGATGTGAGCGCCCCCCACGGTTAAAGCTAAGTGTCGGGAGCTGATCCGAAATCAAGTTTTGCGCACTGAGTTGTTGATACTTCTAGACAGAATCATTCTCTCATCAGACTTAACATGACATTAACTTAACATGACTGGGCCTAATGTGACTGGTAGCTGCAGAACCAATTCCACTGGCTTTGCTGGAATCCAATTTCACCTAGCTTTGTGATAGCAGGGCTAGTTGAAGGTGTGATAAATTCTGTTTGATAAGAACAACTAATGACGGACTGGTAGAGGGAAGAAGATGATTATGTTTTACATACTAACCTTGGCTGCCAGGGCCTGTCCTTTAATGACAGCATAATTCAGCGTTCACCTTGGGAAGCTGCCATGGATTTTAGTTTATGAGGTCACCTGCATAACCTCAATCATTCAAGTACAAGCTCAGTCTTTGCATCAGTAGCTCTCTCTTTCCCGTTTTTAAGGAAAGACTTGTGCTGCCAATGCCCCGCTGACTTCTTTTTCTCTTTTTAAAATTCCTCTCCTTAAGAAAGTTCCTGACATCAAAGGCATATATGTATTAAACCAGTGATGATACCATCTTGAACAGATTTTGTGGCCTGTCATTTATTTACTTGATTTGATTTAATAAAAGTCACCATCAAATCAAAATTATGCAATAGTGCTGTATTTTAATTGATTTATCTCATTAATGTTGAAAACTGTTGTGCTGTTATGTGCATGTGTGTGTGTGTGCAGAAATAAAATACAATGTGATTCACTATTTTCAGGATTGTTTGATGAAAAGAAAGTTCAGAAGAATTTGAAATAGAAATATTGTGTAACATTATATATGTATGTACTGTCTGTTTTGATCAATTGAATGCACCATTGCTGAATTCCAACCCATTCTCACTCCCAAGGCGTCAAAACCCGAAGCATGGTCAAGTGCCTTCCGCGTCACAATGAAGACGCTAAAGGTGCCCCTAAAGGTCCTGGGTGCTCCATCCATTTCAATGAGAAATCTTTGGCGTCATACACAGACGCATTTAATTCTTTGCGTTTATTATTAATATTTAAACGCTACTTTTATATTTTGGAGCAACTAACCCAACTCCTACCCTAAACCTACCCACTTCTTAACAATATAAAACACATCAATAAATCAAAATAAATGTACAGTCACAAGTAGGCTATTTATTGCAAAAACGGACCAAAACAGTATAAAAGTATTAACTTATGTTGCATTCCAAGTCTTCTGAAGTCATACGATGTCTTCATGTGAAGAACAGAGTTGATCTTAATGTTTTAATCGCTGAAATGATGATCCCGCTGCCCCGTGAACGAACTCATTCATATCTCATTCAAATAATTCAAACTCTTGAGCATGACGCGATCGGTCACAAGACACACGAGAGCCAATGACATTTTACAATCAATGCTGATGTAATGACGCAATTAGGCACAAGACATACGAGAGCCAATGCAATTTCACTATGAAATCTGACGTAACGGGCGCCAATATTTGAAATTTGATGTGTTCATGATCTTTGGCGGATGGAGATGCTGATCGCTTTTGGGGATTTTCTTCATACAAATCAATCGTTTGGCCTCGGAAAACTTGGATTATTTCACTTTTTTTAATAACTCGTGGTTGCAGTCGTATGTTATATCCTGTGTTTTATATCATGTTCACACAAATGGGTAGGTTTAGGGATGGGATTAGGTTGGGTTACATGTTAAAATGTGTCTAAATAGCGTAAATAAAATAAATGTAAATTAAATTATGCTTGCTGATTTAATTGAGAAGCACACTCCAACATGTCATAATGGCAAAATTATAAACGAATTCATAATTTCAATAAATAAATCAAAAAGTAAATTTCACCATGACGATAATATTACCATAATCAGTGTGTTTGTGTATGATGCCAAAGGTTTATTATTGAAATTAATGGAGCACCCAGCGCGTCGAAAAATGACGCAAAGGGCACCTTTAGCGTCTTCATTGTGACGAAGAAGGCACTTGACCATGCTTCTGATTTTGACGCCTTGGGAGTGAGAACGGGCTGTGAATTCTCACAGGTGTCCAAGACATTGAGATTATTATTATACTTTTTATTATTAAAATATACTTTATATCTATTGTGTTATTAGTTTAACCTTAACCATTTTCTTTTTGTGAAATGTTTTGCTTGAAGATCCAGTAACACTTTATAATCACGGTAACACTTTAGGGAACACATATTCACTACTATCTACGACTTTTGCCTCAATAAACGCCTAATTTACTGCTTATTAATAGTTAGTAAGGTAATTTTTGTAGCCTTTAGTGTAGGATATGAGGGATGTAGAATAAAGTAATGCAGAATAGGGCATTAATATGTACTAATACACACCCTATCCTAGTAATATGCATGCTAATAAACAACTAGTTAGTAGTTAATAACTGAACCTTAAAATAAAGTGTTACCATAATCGGTTACACTCATGAATCATTAGTTAACTATTGGTAAATAGTCAATTCAATATATATTAAGCATCAACATATTATTTCTAAATATTTTTTATTTATAAATACTTAATTTAGAAGCGATAAATTGATCATTAATGTAGTATAAAAATTCAATTAAACACATTATAGATATGCTTACGAATTAAGAACAAAACATTTACAGTTATAAACTGTCTACTAATGTCTATTAATGCTTTATAAATTATTAGTTGACTATTTACTAATGCTTAACGAATTATTTATAGTGTGTAGTTATTGTTACTAAAACAAGTCCATATATGTACACTCAAACCAAAATGTATTCAGACACCTTAAACATTTTCTCACATTTTCACTGTAGAAAATTGTAATACAATATGACAAGAGCTGTGTCGTAAACAGTGTCATAACTAATTCATCCTGATAATGTCAGATACCTTTAATAGAAAGGTATGTAATGGATTACAGTCAAACAATCAGCTACCAGCTGTTAAATTTAACTGCACAATTAATACCAAGTTAGGTCAACCAATTACCCAGCAATGCTTTATTTTATTCAGTCTGTGGTGTAAAAGGTCACATTAGACATTAAAGAAAAAACACTTAAGCAAGACATGGTCAGATCAAAGTGTCGGATTAAATTTGGTCCCAAATTTTTAGTCCACTGTATGAAAACTTTGGGGTATAATATGTCACAGCTTACTTTATTTTGCTCTCCTCACTTAAATCCAATATAGTGTCCTGCACCCAATAGTAATATATATATATATATCCCTACAAAATGTCCCCACAAAGATGGCAATATCCGAAATCCTTGTCCTTGTGGGGACATTTTTTAGATCCCCATGAGGAAAACATCTTATAAATCATACAGAAGGAGTTTTTTGAGAAAGTAAAAATGCAGAATGTTTCCTGTGATGTGTCAGTTTAGGGGCAGGGGCAGTGTAAGGGGATAGAAAATACGGTTTGTACAGTATATATTTGTGTGTGTGTGTGTGTGTGTGTGTGTGTGTGTGTGTGTGTGTGTGTGTGTGTGTGTGTGTGTGTGTGTGTGTGTGTGTGTGTGTGTGTGTGTGTGTGTGTGTGTGTGTGTGTGTGTGTGTGTGTGTGTGTGTGTGTGTGTGTGTGTGTGTGTGTGTGTGTGTGTGTGTGTGTGTGTGTGTGTGTGTGTGTGTGTGTGTGTGTGTGTGTGTGTGTGTGCAATTAAAGCTTGTAACCGTTTCAAGGAAGAGACCTCAGCTGATTTTTGAGCTCCACCAGCATAATGGTTCACCGACATGTGAAGTAACTTCTACTGCCACCTCAAATTTTGTGAGCTCCTTTTGTATAGGACAAAATGTCCCGTGGGATTTGCATTATTAAAGCACTTTGATGTGCTTTACTTGTTTTTATTCTGGAGAATGTGTCATCTCGTGGTGTGCGAGGAGGTAAAGTAGCACAGATATGTTAAAAGGCACCGGCAGCCTCCAACCAAAGCATGGGGAGAGGGGTGCTTTACTCCTCAGACATCACAGAGGTGCCATCTGTGAAACAGTACATAAGGCGAAATGAAGGGCTGAGGAAGTTTTCCTGATAACCTTCTCAACCCCTTTATTTTGCTTTATGTCAGATCACTTTATGATACTGCCTAGCTTGCATATTCCCTCAGGGAAAGGATTCTCGGTCTGTGGCACTTGTCAACATTGACATCCATACACAGCTCACAAAGAGGCTTTAGTTCTAATGCCGTGTGCGTGGTACTGTGACATTGCTGCGTATGCATTTTTTTATTTATTTTTTTTACATAGCAATTTCTCACCCTTGTCTCCATTCCCTTTAGAATCTCAAACATCAGACACTCAACTGATTTTCTGCTGCCTTTTTAATAAATCAGTTAAATCAAATTCACATCTCTTTTACCTTCTTTATTTTCCAAACATTAAGTAAAAATACTTTTAACAGCATCTAATGCATTTTTCAAGTAGCTATTTTTCAGTCTGCATGTACCTTTTTGTTAAGGACCACTTTAATGCTAATGTGAAATAGCGCTTTCAGAGAAATCACTGCAAGGTCTGACATGCCTTGTCAGTTCAGCTCCCTTACCAGGACCTGTCATTGTTCCTGATGCAGTAGACAGAAGAAGAACATTATGAGATACTGGAAAAAGCTTTGTGTTGAGATAGTCAAGCATGTCTTTGACCAGCTGTCCATGGCGATTTCTTAAAAGATACAGGCAGGAATGAGCAATTTAGATATTTTCCCTGTTAAGCCATGAGTGAAAAACATTGCCGTTTTTTTCCATCTAGTCATTAAAAAAGCTTAGCATTCAACACAGCAGTTAACTATATATTATAGCCTAGGTGCTACAGTTAAATGGACAAAAATTACACATTGGACAACCATTTCTGTAAGTTATGTATGCTATTTATATATGCGAATTAATGCATCTTTCATCATTTTGAGGAACTTGTCAAGTGGTCTAACAAATGATTTTGAAAATGCCTCAGATCAAATTAAGAAAATTAGTGGATATGCTGTCGACGGTATGGTGAGTTGCTGCTCTCTAGACATGGATTTGGACTGCAGGAAACGCTCAGTTCATTTTCCTGTGTCACTACATTGCCACCTAGTGATGGTCACTCTCTTACCTTTGTCCGGAAAGATCAGAAATGATCTTAGATTGAGAAAATACTGCTGGCACAACGTTGCTTGTGAAAGTTGCCGCTCAGCACATGATGCAGAGCATATAAAGAGGAATATTAGAGACTTTTTTAATCAATATAATTCAGATAGAATTGTGGGATATTGTGAAAAGCATGGGCTGCAGTGATTGAAACTCAGAAATGCAGACTGTTGAATTTTGCATTGTGCACACTGTAATAAAAAGCACAAACAGCATGTTTTCTTTGCTGCGCTCCTTAAATTTCACAGTAACTTGGATTGTAATACATTTTTAATCAGCGAATTGTATTACTTGACATAGTAGGTTATTACTTGACAAACTGCATTAATCTTAAAAAGAGATTATCGAAGTAACAATAATGAAATGTTTATTAATGA